>NW_023596805.1:24689967-24835796 GCF_011947565.3 Pollicipes pollicipes | reverse complement strand
ATCTGCCGTTATCGATAACAACACTTTTAAGTACAACTTTCTCACCAACAGGTAAAAATAGGAAACCAATTTGATTCACTTTCAATCCAAATTATCCGTTAAACATTTGGTAATGTCATTATCCTTTTTCTTTTGGTAGCTCCAGATGCATGCCGTGCATGAACGATAGGTTCCATTCCTACGCACGTAATTCACCAGCATTCAGTTCACAATCGTTTTGGGTCCTTATTGAATATTGTGCACAGTTGGTAAGGTGCGAGAGGAAGTTGCCAAGATGATAATCATGCCCTGCTCAGCATGCGGTGCCTGGTTTTCCAAGAAATTGCATAATAACTACGATAACACATGTGCCCAGCGCCGAAATAGCTGGTCAAAGAAAACGATCAGGGGCCGCCATTGGTCACCAATATGAACCCTTCATGGTGTGCGCACAGTGAAGCAATACAATGCTTTGTTTGTACGCCTTATGTCTCATTGGTACCCACAGAATGCTCAACATTCAATTGTACCATGTGCTTTTCGTTAAAATCTGCAAGCATAGGCGTAGGAACGTTTCAAAAATTGGGGTGGGGGGCGAGCTCAGGGCGTATTTCAGGAACATTTCTGGAAAGCAAGCTCGATGATGGGGGAAGGGGGGTCAGAGGTGGAGGTTGTTATTGGTCTTTATTTAAATGTCATGGCTGCTATGTTAGATATGCATCCAAAGCTGTTTATCACTGGTACGCAGTCTTGCCTATTCGACTCATCTGTGTCATTCGGCAGATAATGCTTTCCAGCTTCCTAAGATTATTCGTCCGCTTCATCATTGTTTTTCCTGGGAACGCGAAATTCCACGAGCGGGTGGGCATTTCGGGTCATTGAGGACGCATCTGCCTTCACAGCGTAGATGCCAAAATACGGCCTGGACCCAGGCTGGTGAGGATTTTGAATGTGAATCGATGGTTCACAGTGCGATAGATTTTTCACGCGCCTTCATTTCGCTAGCTGCTCTTCAAGAAATAAGACTTATCGCAACATTTTTCGCGGGAACAAATTCAGAGCTTAAAACTGCCAAAAACAATGTGACGAAAGCCATAAAACTGGAGATTTCCTTTAACAACCAAGCCATAGAATGCAGGCTCTCCTGCCATGTGTTCGTCATGAGAGCCAGCTCCCGTCCGCCGTCGGCGGCCACTGCTAAACATGTTGGACACCTGCAACAGTATCTTTTTTCTGACTTGTATTCCCTTACAAACTCACCACCCCAGAAAAAGCCTGCGGGAAGCTGCCTGCTTTAGGTATGAATTGGCCCAAAGGACACTTGATTGCCCATCATTCAAAACGTAGACGACTTGACCTGCTTTTGTTGTATAGGGGGAGACGTAGCCAGAGCCTTACTAAGGAGGAGCGCAGGGTGAAAGGGCCCCACTTACCTGTGACACCCAAAAATCCACAGATATAGCTTACCTGTTAACATGGGATACAGTTTTCTTTGTCTCACTGTTATTTTTACCTTGCAACCAGAACGAAACCAGAAGCTACCGAGATATTAATTTTGGTTGCATTTTAACAATAAACGGCAGAGAAATTAGGCGTTGAACGACCGCACGGAATAAATCACCGGCGCCCTTGATTTACTTTGGATTAGTGTGCTCTTTATAAACCAATAGAATTCAGGACCTTTGTCAGAATGTTTTACCTAGGATCTACGAACACTTGCGACATCGCGAAGTCGATTGTAGATCGAGATGTTTGATCGAAATTTGGAGATGAAAAATTTGATGGGAGATCGGGTGGTCAACAACGTATATTAAAAGGGCCAAGCCATGTTTGTCTGTATATGTTTTACATTCGTTCAGAATTGGACGCTTCAGGACATCAAATCGTACATTTAGAAGACAGGTTGGGCGCGTGTTTCACGATGTGTGATTTTAGACTAATGATAAGAAAACTAATTGGCCGTTAAACGCGCCGCGGAAGTGGTGCTGGAATCTGTTGGTGGAACTGGAAAAGTAGAGGTAGAATCTCTATTTTTCGTGTCTCTGTGACTATTTATCTGTCCGGAAGACAGATTAACCGTCGCCCGCCAACTGTGGCATTGCAGTGGCCGACGTCGTTCGGTTTTACGGAGAGTGCAAACCAGGCCATCGCTGTCCTTGCTCTCGAGGCTGCGGCGGGCATGTCAAGCTTTTGATGTAATTTTTTCAACTAATCCATTCTGAAAAATGAACGTTCTCAGACAAAATGCGATGATCTTGTTCGTTTTCCCCCCCCAAAATCATTTCGACACACTCTCTTCAACGATAATGAGAAACCCACCTTGCTCAACAATAATGAGACCCCTTATTCCTTCCGGGCAAGGGACCCCCTTGAGAAAAACATCAGGAACACGTTATTGGTTCCGGTCAAGGGCTGAAGGGCCACTCCGTCCCTCTACAGCGTTTTCTGGCTGTGATTCTGGCGGCACAGGACAGGACCTCCTGGTCGATCCAGAGGCCATGAGAACGACATATCATATCATATTGTTCTCTCCCTGGCACGGGATGCCTTTGACCCGCGTGATAGGTCAGGTATCACCACATGAACCCTCATTGACACAACAAATGCTGATCGCCGCAGGTGGTCAAATAATTGTCACACAGACTACAGTTCCATGTTTTTCTGTGTTTTCAAAGATATTGAGGATTCCGTGTGAAAGTAGATTGTAGGTAGTAATGAAAGAGGGTCCCAAATTTGTATGAACATGGCTAATCGATGTTCATCTTAAAATGCTCAAGATTCAGTCAAATGATCATTGATAAAAATATGTTATATGGCTTGAGCTGCGCGCCCGCAAGCCATAGCAGCAACAGCTCGATGCCCGGCATCGCAGTCTCCGTAAGCCGCGCGCTGTCGGCTGCGGCTGTGATACTAAGCGATGGCCAATTAGCAAACGAAAAAAAAGATGACGATCTTGAGGAAGATGGCTGGTGAACTAGGCCAAATCGGCACGTATGTATAACGTGGTGCAAAAGGTAAGCTAGGCGCAACCTTAATCTGAAAGTGGGGGGGGGCAGTTAACACTGCTCTCCCTCCCCCCCCCATCTGAAAAGTGGGAAGGCCATGGCCCCTAGCCCCACCCCCGGTTCCTGCACCCATGCTCAAGTGAAAGCCTGGAGAGGTCAGTTAAAATGAAAACTGTAAAAATCTGTATACACGTGTATGGGAAGGAAAAGAGCAGTTGCATGGTGTACTCTTAGCGTCACAGAAAAAAACGAAAATTGGCTTGCTGAAGCAAGTCAATTGTGCCATATGGTCATTGCTAAGGCGTAGGATAGTCGTGCTGCCTACGATTCGCTCATTTTGGCTTTCCTCTTCTCACGCCTGATGGTGAAGAGAGGAAAACGCCAGAATTTCGAGCCCCCGGCTGGACTTCTGGTGTCCTTTCATCTCCAAGCCTCAGGTTTTCGGCATCACACACGTCAGTGCATTTAGGCCGTCGAAGGTCATCTATTTGCCGTTCAGCGCATTTAAAACAAGTCGCTATGACCAACAGGATTTTGACCTATAGCCTCCTAAACGATACATTAATGTCCAGATGAGGCAACTCAGGGACTTCTTGGAGCAATAGTAGAAACCCGAAGTTTTCTGTAAACGATATTGTTTCAAGTCAATAAATCGCAGACTCATAAAGCAAAGCTGCGTGTGTAGCGTGGCCTCGGATAACATGTTAACTGAGGGAAGGGGCAAATGCCCCTGCAATGACCTAAGTTGCTCACCAGTAAGCTCATTTGCCCCCCCCCACAGTGGGACAGATCAATTAAAGATAAGTAAAAACTGCAATGCACTGCCTGAGTAGAAAAATCAGCAATGGTGGAACACGCCTGAAGCTCGCGATTGCAAACGACGACGCCATTATCTTCCTTGATAGTTTTCCGTCTCCTCTTTTGCTACTATGGCAATGTTTTGGCAGCCGGCGGTTTTTTACTTATGCTCTTAACGGCGCAGCACATACAAATTCGTTGCTTTGCAACAGCGATAAACCCACGGTCTGTAAAAGCAGGGCCCTATAAGCATGCCTATAAGCGTTAACTCAGTTGCCTGTGGCGGATCCACTGTCGATTGGTGAGCCCGTTCAGGTCGCTGTGTTCTACAATGAACATACGACGGTTCTTTGTGAAAAGGTAGCCATTTGATGCTCCTTGATCCCCAGTTTGGTGTGTGTACCGTGCGGTTGCCACTTTTGGGCCCGCGGGGTCACAAGACGGGGCAAGAAAGCAAGGAAGGCCTGCCGCAGTCTGTAGGTCTGAATGGCGTGGCTCACTATAACTAGCGGTTTTCGTGGAATGCAAGAAGCAAGATATGGAAGCAAACTGAAATTTTGCATGCAATTGGCAAAACATCCAAATAATCAGAGACCCACATTATTGTGCCTCTGAATGGAGAGCGACGCTCCCGATCCTGCTACAATTCGAACGTGTGGCAAACCAAACGCCGGTGTTGTCAACACCATGCGCAATCCAGTGTGACTGTAACAGTGTTAATGCTTGAGCTGGCCCTCCAGTGGTCATGTGGTTGTAAAGTTGCATGCGTGCTCAGTGCTCAAGGAGCTCATCCACGCTCAGCCAGACTGACCACATCTGTACGGCACTGACGATGATCGTACATTCGAGAGTCCGCTATCACTCTGGCCGATAAATGATTTTCAAACCTGCGACTTCAACGGGTATGTGGAAGAGGACATTCGGCGGCAATGGTGATTGCAGCGTTTGACGCATAAGGTTCTTTGTCTTGAGATGGCATTGATGCAAGAGCATAACTGGAATTTCTGTGTGCTTCTGCACAAGTCTATAAAGCTGTGGCGTCCATGACAGAGCATAACGACAAATAACACCCAGGTTTGCAGCAGCTTTTTCGGCTAATCTTTGGTTAGGGAATGGTTGGGGAGGGGGGGAGGGGAGTCACGGAGTTAAGAAAACTTCCCGCCAAGGAAAATCATCTAACGTGTTCCTGTTCGTTTTATTATTATTTTAACTGGCTTCAACTTCAATAGAAGCCAGAAGCCGCCGGAAGGTGCAAGTCTTTTCGTGTTTTAGACTCTTTGGCTTTGACTCGTACTTTTTAAAGCTGAAGGAGCCAGACGTTAAAAACTACACAGAATGCAACTTTTTCATTACTTTCTGATGTTCCTGTTACAGTGATTCAGTGCTTAATAATGCTTATTTGTGAACTGCACGTCGGCTGTAAATAGAAATAGGATCAAAGTTATGCGTTAGCATTGCCATCTCGTGAATCTGAGAATGCTTAACTTGCCTTCAGAATTGATGAGCGAAGAAAATTAGGTTAGACAGTTATGAACATGCTTATTTGCATGCTTTGAAAACAAAACCGGACGCCCGGCGTCTCTGCCTCCGTAGGCAGCACGGCGTCCAGCCCCTCTCCTGCTAACACTAGGCGGTGGCCAACGGCGGACGGGAACGATGTCGCGTCTGAAAGAAATGCCTTCGACCGCTTTAAAACATCAATCGGTGCGTCTTGAAGGCAGTCCAAGAGAACACATCACCTGGACAAGTTTGAGATTGTCAATAAGAACAAACTAACATCTTAGGAGCAAAAACACCGACGAGCCGGGGCTGCGTCTCTATCAAACTGAACGGCGTTGGCCGCTGCAGATAATATCAGACGGCGGGCACCGGGCGCGCAAGAATGCCGTTGTGAAATAAGCATTCCCGAAAGTCTTTAAATCAAGTCGTGTCGTTCGAAGATCAGACTGAGATTCACGTTTCAGTTGTATCACTTTTAGTTTGGCTGGCCTCGAACAGCTTAAAGTTACGACAACACGGAAATGGAAATTTTGCCTCTTACTAACTAACATTGACAGTGCTGCGAATCTTGCTGGATCTGGTGGTGAGCTGAAAAAGTGGGGGCAAAATTTCCATTTCCGTGTTACTGTAACCTTTTAGCTGTTCAGAGGCCAGCCAAACTAAAAGTGATACCACTGAAACGTAAATCTCAGTCTGAATCTTTAAACGACACGACTTGATTTAAAGACTTTCGGAATGCTTATTTCACAACGGCCATTCTTGCGCGCCCGGTGCCCGCCGTCTGGCGTTATCTGCAGCGGCCAACGCCGCTCAGTTTGATAGAGACCGCAGCCCCAGCTCGTCGGTGTTTTTGCTCCTAAGATTGTAAGCACAGGTTCAACTTCTTTCTTTAATTTGTTTCACTACTCGATTTTGGAGAAGGACTGGCCTTCTCAAGCACCATAGGTTGGTCTCATTTCATGTCTTAACTCATCTCGATTTACTCTTTGAATACTTATGAAACCCTTACCTTTTTCCGGGCAAGTATAAACTTGCTGCTAGTGTAACTTGATGCTCTTTCGTCTCTTTTGCCTAGATGATTGCTGTCTGGGTGATATGCGTTCTGGTGTTTTTGGTATTTTCCACAACGTATCCATACATTATTAATTTTTTCTCTCTAAAATGCAGGTTTCAGATTTACATGCTAAAAACATTACAGTTCTTAAATCTATGATCGCAGCTCCGAAGATCCCAATGTATTTCATTCAGTATCGTATTGGTGCAATGCGCGATGTGAGAGTCCGATTCAGTTTTCAATCTGTCTTCGGTACGGTCGACGCCCTGAAAACTTGACTGCCGCCACCTGAAGTTGATATGAGCTGCCGGTCACCTTACACCGATTTTGACCCGCCTGTCTCTTGACTCAGACGCCTTTCCATTTGGATGTGGGCTGGGTGGTGAAGAAACTGATGGGAAATCTGTCGCCGCGTCACGGCCATTAAACGCTCACTACAGGGGTGGTAGTTTAGCGAAACAGACTTCCGGCGCTGGTCAGAGAAAATAGCTAAATCTGCCCCTAAATCACACTGAACACGTATTTTTAACCACGATCCTACCTAACTTTCCCTCAAAGTTTGGGAGCAGATGTGTCACCTAGCTGTTGAGGTGGTTTTTTTCAGGCACGTGTTCTCGCTCCTTCTGGCTCGATGTGAGATGTTGTCGCTGGGGATGATGATTTTTTTTGCGGGGGGGATGACGATAAACAAAACTGGTTATCCATAAACAGCGGATGGTTTATGTTAAGTGGCTTTAGACGCTGTTGGACGCGTGTGGTTCTAGAACTCATTGTGTAAGTTGACGTGCGCGACTATTATCGGCTGCTGCGGAAAACCCCGGCGGGAAACCGAAAGGCCGGCATCAGGCTGCAATGCAGTAATCACGTTAGACGTGTTCAAAACGCCTAGCGTTGGTTTTGCTGATCATTGTCGGACATATCATCATTGAGTATTCACTTTGAAGTGGGGGTCGGCACATCTCAGGGGTTCTTCCAAACGCAGTAGCCAGTGAGTTCGTCATGTTTTTGGGTGTTAATTTTCGACCGGACTTCGTTTAACACATGTCCGAGTGGCCGGTCAATACCCTTCGCTCGGGTAGGGGAGGGATAAATTGGACCCCTTGAAATATAAATACTAAGAACAATAGAGACAACCAAATTTACAGGAGGGGTTACTCGGCATGTGGACTCAGTTGTGTCAAAATTTAAGACTCCTACATCATGACTTTTGGGTCAAATAATGTCAAACAATGCCAAACTCAAGATTGGTGTTCGAGGTGTCCCATGCCCCCTTATGCCACCGCCGTTATACAGACATCTGTTTTAAGGAAAAAGTCAATGGTGTTCATTAAAGTTCAGTGACCTTTTCTGACATTAAGGAGGTCATGGGACCAAAATCATGCAAGTTTGTTTTCATTGCTGCATTTGACTAAGCATCAAGGATTACACCAGCGGTGTATTCCCGAAGACAACATATTTACGCTGGCCACTTTAAGTCAGTTAACCACTCTGACCTTGAAAGGGCGGCTTCCACATTCCTATGGGGTTCTGAACCGAAATAGCCAATAGCCATTGAAGATCATTCGCTGCAGTTCATAGCCCTGCCTTTCTTACTGACCTAATTCCCTTCTAGTTTCTGAGCTACACCCCGCGAGGATGGCAGACTTTTTGAGGGAACTATCTCCATGTCATTCAAGCATCCATGACGCCATAATAACGTCTTTCAAACTTTGTCATTCTACTAGCCATGCGGCGCTCAAAACCAATAAATATATGATTATTGAGTCGTTGACATCTACCATTTGTGAGCAAGATGTCCAGATATAACGGCCGTTAATTGGCTCTCAATCACGGTCGTGCAAGGTACGATGACATAATCAAACAATGACCCATTGAGGAGCATATTTACTACAAAGAGATAATGTGTTGTCTAGAGCAGTCTTTCCCGCTGAGAAGTGCCAATAGTTATATAAGTGAGCTTATTGTATCATGTTTGATGCTTCAGTGTCTTCGTATGTGAAATTTTCTCTTCAAGAAGTCCATGGAAGATATTCATTACGGTCCTTGTTATTAATACATTTGAAATGAGGAACAGAAACTACCTCATACAGCAAGCTCTCGAGTAAAAAATGTGTTGGTTTTGACCTCGGTCTGACCTTCATACCTGAAGTAATGTCAAAAGAATGTGTAGGTCTTCTAAATTCAGTTGGCTTATTGTCTAGAACCTATCTCAAAGACGTATGGCTTCGTTCAGCACTCCGTTGTCCCATCAAATGGAGCGAAGACGTACAAATTGCATTCGCTGAAAGTCACGGCCTGACTTTGACCTGCCTTAGGTCAATGACCTTGCAATATATCTACATTTTTGTATCAAATAATCTGCTGTTCAAATGCCTACGGCTATGCAAAGTTAACCGTGGCTACGCAGGTACGTTCGGAAATTATTTCGTAAAAGCCTTTCGGCGGTCAAGTTGACCCTATACCCAAGGGCGTGTTGATCCTCCGATAGCACGTTGTGACAGAACTTCGCACCGGTCACAGCTTGCCGAAATCTTAGGAGGCTCAAACATCGCTGAACAACATCAATTCACTCAGGCAATAGCCTAAAACTAGAACCAAGATCAATAGGGCATGTGAGTTGTGCAACTTCAAACCCACAGAATGTAGTAGTAGAAGTAGAAGTGGTAGTAGCAGTAGAAGTAGTAGTAGTAGGATGTAGTAGTAGTAGTAGAAGATTGAAAATGCTGCATTCCACGCAGTTTGGAAAGCTCCGCCAGCTACACTCAATTGAACCTAATATTGGAGTTTGCAATTTCTTTGTTCTTTTGCCTGTGAAACATTTATTAGAAATTTAAAATTCGTATAGTTTTAAGTTCTCACTTGTAATGTTTTGCTTGTGCCTAGGCTCCAAGAGGTTGGGGGGCCAAACTCACCGTTGCGGTCAAATTGAACTTGGGGGAGGGGTGGCAGTAGCCCACTCAAAAGAATACAAATTGACACCCATGTGGTCTAGTTTTTGCAAACTATTTCATCAAATATTAACGTCGAAGTGATGCTAGATATATTTCATGACTTTCCCCAAGTGCAGACGGCCAACAATTTGGCTACGTTTTCGGATGGAATTATTCCGCCGGCTTAAAAGATATTTGAATTTGTATCTTTATCTTCTAAATTCTAAAAAATATGTTTTCTAAATTATCTTCTAAATTTGTTATTTGTAATTTGTGATTTGTTCCGCGGTGTCCGGCCGGAAAATATTCCGCCAACCACCGCGAGGCAGTGAACTAGGGCGGGAGTGCAAAAATTGTATCCGCAAAACATCGTACGGGAGTGAAAAATTCAATTCACAAAAAAGGAACTTACGGGCCAGTGAGAGATGCTTCAGCAAACGAAGACATACACTTCAAGCTGGCATGGACGTGATATCATAAACATTACAAAACGGTTCTATTTTTAACATCTTAGGTCATTAAAAAGAAACAGGATGAATTATAATACATTAAAGCGTAGTGGTTTCATAACAGTGTGATGAGCATCAAAAACTATGTAACACTAATGTTTTCATGCTGCGCTTTGCGCTTCCCTTCCACAGGATTTTATAACACAAAACAAAGCAAAGGAATTCAACAACAAAACAGAAAAAAATTCAACAAGCATAAAGTAGTCAAACAAAAAAGCCCTAAACTCCTGCACATCAACACATCACTAAGTCAGACACAACAGACATACCTCTGGCTTCTGTTGAGGTGAGATAAGGAAATACAAACATTATGTCGCTGTCCCTTACAAACTACCAATGGTTATTTCCATGAAAACAGCCTGACTAACCCTAACCTGAAGAAGCGTTACCTCATCTCATCTTGTCTAACCTGTTTGAATCACAGTAGCATTTCCGAGTCACTGAAACTTGCACAATTCCTACTGCCACTTGCCATGCAGTTAACGAACTTAACCTAACTTAGAGGAGCCCATATGTTGAGCATTATCTCAACCCACCTCACCAATTTTTTGAGAGTAGCACTTGTGATAAAAGCATGATAAAGCTTATTTTGGCTGGTTTCAACTTGTGTTTTTGTCCAGTTCATTTGTGTCAGCTTGTTCACACCAGACAAAGTTGGCGACACACAAATAAAAACACTTCACTTCACTTTGAACACTTATCACTTTCCACGCATCACTTTGAACAACTTATTCTTATTGTCGTGGTTGACCTGTCAGGGGCAATGGTGGGTATGCCCACAAAGAAACCTCTTTTCCCCAAAAGTAACATAACCTATATATGGCCGCACCAGCTTTGCTGCTTGCCTTTTCAGATGCAGCAAAGGCATTCATTTAGGTTTGCTTATTCATATTTAATAGCAAAGTTTGATATGTTGGGTTCGCACTTTGAATGGGATGGTTTGACTATTTGCTACATACTGATATCTAACTCATATCATAATTGCTATGTAGCTTAGAGTAGAGCGGTTACAGTGCAGTAGAGTAGAACAGTCAGAGTACGACAGTTAGAGGAGCTTAGAGTATCCCCGTGTTAAAAATATAGCGCATATCTACAGTACAGTCATTTGCCAGTCAGCAAACCATGCCACCTATGGACATCTGGTTAAGGCAGACAAGAGTGACCACTTCAAGAAATTTGAGGCAAATAGTGTGGAACAAAATAGGTCAATTGGATGTATTGTCGTATCATAAATTGTCTTTTGAAAAACTCGTTGGATTAAAATAAAATGGATAAATCTGGCTACAAATCACGTGCTGAAGGCAGATAAGGTTTGAAAAGCTCGTTGGATTAAAACAAAATGGCTAAATCTGGTTACAAATCATGTGTTGAAAGCAGATAAGGTAAGCAATTGCTCCCTCACGGTAGGTTCACTGGCTTTTTAAGGGCAGACTTCTTTCTGCTCCCCCTAAACAAAAAGTACCTTCCGCATGGATACCATGGATTTCGCATACAACTTGTGAGATTATCATGCGAAAAAAGCTAGGGGTCTGCATGATAAACAGTCCCACAGGGCACAATTCCGCTATCAAACACTTCTGTATTAGTTGCGTTAGGCCTGTCCCAAAGCCGTGTGCGGGCTAATGTAACGTATTGAGGAAGCGAAACTGGAATAGCTTAGATTTATTGTTATCGAGCCCCGCCATGAACGAAAAAAAAACGGCTAACTGATTGTTTAACAGGGCAAAAATGGCGGTAAAAATAAGTTCCGCGATTCAAATTGTCTCCTTCGTTCCCTGTGAGTTGCTCACTCTTGGGTGCACATCAGACATGTTTGGGCGGCTGGCGAATTAATCCCATTCATGAATGAAATGTATGCAAGTTTGCAGTTGAAGCATTTTGCAGAGAAAATGGTCAACTTTTAAGCCACAGATGGTGTTTTTAAGGGCAATCGGAAGGGAATGATAAATGAAGTTGAATCACACCCATATGATACCAAGAAAAACCAAGGTAACAAAATATATATCATGACTGATACTTTTTGGTAAACATTCGCTTTTTCGTAAACATCAGCCGATTTGACCACAAATCTGTGAAAATGAGTGTTCAACCGGTGATATTCAGCTTTTACGTTTAATTTGGAAGACATTTCTTGAATGTTTCACTCCTGCATTTCGCGAGCGGTGCAATGTAGTGGTCAAGTTTCTTCGGGTAGCAGAAATACGTGGAGCTAAATTCTCTACTAGGCTTTGCTGGTGTTTGCACCAGGCTTTGCTTTGGTGGTGTGGTGCGCGCGTGGTGAGACCAAACAAATGGGATGCATAAAAACCTTGCATTTGGTACACAGCCACATATTGTGCTGCATTTTGCAAACAAACCAAACTTCATGCATGCAAGCTGCTGGAGTCGTTGGGGGCCCTCGTGCTTAAAGATACCTGGTGTCCTTGCTCTGGGCATCCATAGACATGATTCAGATGTAGGTGAGGCAGGATGTAGTCAAAGGTGTCCAGGTCCTGTGGAGCCTTGCTCATACTTGGCGGTTTCAAGTGAGCTCGGTTTCGGATGACATCTTGAAACATCGAAAAGGAGAATATGGGTTTGGTATGTGGGACGAGATAATATGAGTTAGGAGTGAAAAATTCACATAAAATATAGCGAAAATGAGTGAAAAACTCCCGCTCATAGGGTGTTGCTTTACACCCAAAGTCGGCAATCCTAGGATACTGCCGCGAGGTTTGACCCGCGTCCGGCGGTGACGGGCTTCCTGGCAAACAAAGACAGGCACAATCGTCAGCCGGACCTGGAGAAGTACAAGTATAAGCAGAGTGATTCGCCAAGAAGTTCCTCCACTCCGAGCGATCGCTGTAAAGTGTGCTAGATCATGTTGGGAGCACGCCTGCCAGCGAACTGTGATGTCATGGAAGTTGTCTGGTTCCAGTCTGACCATGGCCGCCTACAATACACGCGAATGACTTACTTTTGTTTTTTCCTTTGAAGGTTTCCAGCTTTGACGCCGCTCTTGGCGTGATTTGCTTCATTGTCATCAAGTTGCCAACAGCTCATATTCAATGACACACTGTCATGTGCGCGGCACAGGATGTACATGAAGCAAAGCCGTCCTGGGTAAATACCTGTTGTTAAAACATTAAGTTAACAAGCTCAAACAGGTCATAAATTAATTGTGGCAAGATTCTAAAACAGCTCAGATGATACACGAAATCTATTTCTATCATGGGAGCTTCGAAGCCCCAGCAAGGTGGCATAGGCGTCCGATGACTAAGTCTGTATTTATCCATTACCATGTATTTATGTCAAGACGTGAAGCCGGATGGCTGAAAATTGAGTTAGGTGAGATGCATCGTGCAAGCTATTATTGTATTCAGATCGATTACTACGTGACAAAGGCATCTTAGCGGTTTCTCCAGTGTATGCGGAAGAAGTAGGACAAAGGTACATCGTGGCGCTAATTGAAACTCAGCAAACGTGTCTCGTTTGTGTTCAGCTGACAGTTACGGGTAAAATAACCTGAAATGGAGGTAGCTTCGAAGTTTCCGTTCATCATTGATTGGGCGATCTTTCTAGGGGCAGAATCTCCTGTAATGCTTTTGGCGGGGCTCTGGCCCCACCAACATTTTTGGAGAAGATCCGCCCGTGTTTGTTGCACTGATTTTCCGGTCCATGTTATCTTAGAAATTCCGCGAAATCGACAAAGAGGTTTACTTAATGAGGGGTGGGGCTATACTAATATTTTGGATTGTCCCCCCCCCCCCGCCCCAGTGACAATGCGGCCGGCATTCATTTCGAGCTTGGTCGCGGAACAATACTCCTATTACTTTCGTGTGTTATGGCCGCTGTCGAGTCACTTGAACCGCTCACTATTTCACGGATGCATGGACTGTCGTCCGCGTCTGGGGTGTTTGCATGTGTTAGTGCACAGACTAACACACCGGACGAGGACGATGGCCATACAAATTATTCCATCCGTAATACTAATGTCTCACGTCAATCGTGCCGTAGGCCCGCCACCACTATTTGCCCCTGACTGGGCCCGGCATGAGCCTGAGGGCCTCTGAATGGGTCCTCGACTCAGGAGGCCCTGCTCAGCGCGCAGGGCCCTCTGCCTGGCGTTATTACTGCTGCGAGCCGGAGCCCCCGATTACGACCTCCGTCCGGCCTTTCGGGCCTTAATCGTAGGTCTCAAGCGGCCCGAAGGACCTCTCGGAACCTCAGGGGGAGGGGTCGTGCTCCCTGACCTCCCTGACTGCGCAGATGCATAGTAAACCAGTTCCCCAACCATCGATACATGCTAGGCACGCGACAGAAACTCATACCAAATACACGCTCCTGTGGCTCGTATCGTAACATTGTGATTTATGTATTGCGAGTTGAGGGTTCTTACTCCGACACTGATCGACCTCAAGTTTACCAGGAGGCATCGGTTCAACGTTATCAAGCAAGTACTGGCTAACTTAAAAGCAGTCAACATTGCGGTCGATGCTCCTAGTCACGAGTGTAAGTGTACCAGTTGGTAGCCCTGTTTCACGAAAAGACCCTTGGATCCCCTTAAAGTAATCGCGTGTGCTGCGCCGCGCTCGGATTAAGTGAACATCGGAGCCTGCTCGAACGGAGGCCGTTTTCTTGTCTGTGTCGTATTCAGGACCGCGTTCGTGCACTCGCGGTCCCGTGCGCACCGAGTCCCATTGCTTAGAACAGTGATTTGGCGACCGACAACCGGCGCTAAGATAATGCGCGTCTGGAACGTGTTAGCTAATAGACAGAACGCCATCCCTCTCTGCGCGCACGTTTATTTTGTGACACACCGCTGGCAAACCGTTCGACCAATAAACGATTCGCTAACCAATAAATGAATCGTACGACCAATGAACGATTCGCTGCCCTAAAAACGAGTACATGCTCGTAGAGGCCACTCACAGGAACCAAGTTCAGAAAATTGGCGTCATCACATTCCTCACGACCTCACTAGTAACGGCAGTACACACCAGCCGGTTGGCTTTCACTGGCACCCATAAAAAACGCAACAAAACGACGCCGCTTTGACACGAGTCGGTCGCCAGGAACACCCGCGCCTACACATAACGTAACCACCGTTCAGTCACGGTCCCGTCCGCTTTTCCGTCCTTACGACATACAAATTAACACAATCGTGACATGTTTGTGTGATGTTTACTGGAATACGGGCCCAAGCAGTTACTGCGTCAAACGTAACGGCGGTGAAACATATTTTGGCAGGGTGCGGGACTCGAACCCGCTTTTCGACATGAGATCCGATACGCTCCAAGGATCGTTTTTCGCCGCACCTCGGCTCTTGGAGAGCGACTGAGGGTCGGGAATGTGTTTCCATCACTCATAGAGCCTTCGTGGGGCGTGAAGCCGCCAGATCAGCGCCCCTTTTGAGCTAAATATATTTCCGTTTGAGAGAAAGTGGACGCAATTGAGTGGTCGCCAGTCACTCTTGACCTTCCACGCAACCATGACCTTCAGAGTTCCGATCTGTTCCGACGCGCAGAATATTTTCCTGTGACTCGAGCGGAATGCGACAGCAAAGACACATTTGATAGAAGCACTCGTAACAGTTACGAACGAAAGCCATGTCTTTGCAGGAGCGGTTGTTGTCACGACAGCTGCAAAGATGCAAACAAGACTAGTCGCACTGCTAACACGTCCGGAGAAGACTATACGTAATGTCACATAGAAAAGGCATCCTTGGTGCACTACAAATACATCCCTTATCTGTCCATGACCTGACAACTGGTTTCCAAATGACCGGTAACGTGAGGCTTCATTTATTTATGTGTTCCCCGACCTCAAACACGAACTCCAGTTGACCAGAAAACACGACACTTAACTTCACATCTCTCCGCCCGTTGGCCCGCAGCGTGACTCTGGACTTAAGACCCTTCGGTTGACCTCCCGGGGCGCCAAAGCGTCGCCTGACCTTTACCACGACCTTTGATCCCACACCTCCCCCTTCCGGTCGACCTGGAGAGCGAGGTGTGGCCTTCTGACCCACCAGCCGGTTGACAGCGGCAGCCTGACCCCTGGCACGGGCGGCGGCTTCAGATCTGACCCGTTCCGTCACCTCCCACCTGTGCCCCGGTCAGTCTCAGCCGCGTGCCGCGGCCCCCGGTCATCCGGTGGATCTCCTGGCTGTCCAGCCGGTGCACCTGCTGCAGGTGGTGCCGCAAGTTCTGCACGGTGCTGGACGTCATGCCGCAGACGAAGCAGGTCGTGCGGCCTTCGTGGCGCTTCTGATGCGCCAGCAGCGAGATGCGGTACTTGTACACATTGCCACACGTTTCACACCTGTGTTGCTGACCCGTCGCACCGCCTGCGAAGGCGAGAGAGGAAGCGTGGTCAAGCGAGGTGAGCGGAAGGCGTGTCTCGCAGTGTCGGGGCGGCGGCGTCGGACGGGGTCATTCAGACAGTCCGCGCCTCGGCGGCAGGTCGAAGTTTGCATGCGAAGTTCACCCTCCTCCGTTTGTTGACGTGCGAACGCGCGTCACCAAACATATCGTCTTCTGGACCGATCTATGCAGTCCCGACCTAAAAATAACTGAGACGCGGTTTAAGCTGGCGCTCCGGTCTAAGCAACTCGATTTGGACCCAGCGTGAGTTGCGCTTTTTCTCCTCGTGATACTGACGCTCACACGGCGCGCCTCGTCGGGGGCGGGTCATAACGGTAGTTCGGGACGGTGCACGGGCCGGGTCTCCACCCCGCTCCCTCCCCCCCCCCCCCCCCCCCCCCCCCGAGCTGTGGGGTAATCTGACCGGCAGGCCGTTAGTTTGAGATGCTCTCCACAGATGGCAGGCCAGTGCAGGAAGGACACTCGACGCCACAGCTGCCTTCGGGCAAAATGGGGCGCATGCGCGAGGGTGGCCATGCCGCGAAGTATCCCCCCTGGGCGGTGCTGTGGGGAGGGGCAGGGAAAGGGGAGACGAAGCTGGTGGTGTTGCAGAAAACGATGACGGTCTCGTCGCTGGAAATGACGCTCGGTTTAGCAAATGTCACGCCTCATGCCCACATGATGTACCGCAACACGACGCCAAACTGGCGCACGGAGTGCTGCAAGGGAACGAGCCATGTCGTTTACGTTACTGTTGCCATGTTGCGTAATGGAGATGCCAAGACATTGCTACATAGGCACCTACGTATATCCTTAACTTCTGGTAACTTGGTCACAACCAGTCGGTCAGACAAGACGCTCACAGGTGCGTTGACGAAAGATGCAGGGAGTTGCTGAGAAATATCTCCAACCACCTGTCTTACGGGTCAGAATGAACCGACTTGAAGAGGAACTGAAACGAGCAACGCGAAACGCCCGTGCCGAAAACTCGGAACGGAACGACCCTCAACGACCGGCGGCCGACAGTCGCCAGGTGTTGCATATGATTATCATATGATATTGCATCGCATATATGATACTGCATTGCATGGATGATATTGCATTGCATATATGATATTACATTTAATGTATGTTATTACAATACACACGTGATAACCCGCTGTATATATGATATTGCTTGATAGATTAACATTGCGTATGATTATCCAGCGGCAGACGGAGTAACACAGGCGAGGGGGAGTCCAACGCCTGCATGATCTGCAGCACCGCATCCCGCCTCAGCTGTTGGTGGAAGCGTGGCATTGCATTCAGCACGCGCAAATCATGCTTGGAATAAAAACCTGCGCGCACCTACCGACCGACCCCTCAGTGCAGGGTGAAGGTTTGTCCGAGCAAATGGTTTAGTGTTTTTGGGCGCGTCGCATGCCGCGATAGGCACCCAAATTACACGATCAAAATAACACAACATCAAAAAATCACATCATGTATTCCGTTTTTCATTGTTCTTTTTAGCACATTTATGGAAAAAAAAGATTGTCGCACAGCTGGCAAATCGCGCCACCAACGTCGTCCTCTTATCACCTGCTCCAAAGCTGTCATATTTCTCAAATATCACGGTAAACGTGCGATGAGAAAGTCTGGGTCGCTTAAAGCTAATTCAGTACAACACACATTAATTCATGCATGCTATTTTTGTACGACGTTGTTCGCCCCAACTGGTGTGAAAATTCACGACGGGTGTAACAATCAAAGCCCAGCATCATACAACAGTGCTATGGACGCACTCATGAACACCAAGACCGCCTAAATGACGTCATTTAACCAACGCAAACGCTCCTGTGCATATGGCCGCCAGCTGGACATCGCCGCAACGAAGCATGCCGGAAACGTAGCTAACAACGCCACGCGGCGGGCAGCCACGATCCCTACAGAGCTGCACGTGCCTCGTACATCGCTATGGCTAGAGGGTGTCGCCACACTAGACACGACGCTCCGTGTCGAGATAATAAGGTCCGGTAATGAGGTCCCATAATGAGGTCCTATAATGAGGGCTGTATCGGCCGTCCGTTGGTGGCCGGACTTCTCACTGCTCGCCAAACCATCGGCACTCCAGCGAAGGCGCAGGACTCGGTGGTGTCAGGTTCTCACGACACTCCCCTGTCTGGACAGCGCTGCGCTTGGGCGATCGACGTCGGCACCCTCCGCCATCATGACCTTCATCAGTCCGTCATCACCCCCATCACGGCCGTCGTCAGTCTGTCATCAGGTCCATGACGAGCTCGGCCTCCGGCTGGTGCGTCTTGGCCGCGCCGAGCGGCGGCAGCCGAGGCCGGGTCGGCACCATCCTCCTGATCTCCCCCGCCGACAGACGGTGCACCATCTCCATGTGCCGGCGCAGGTTGCCGACCTTGCTCGCGATCTTGCCACAGAGCGGACACGCCGTTCGCAACAGGTGCACCTGTCGGTGGCACTGCAGCGACTGCGCGTTGCTGTACTTGCGACCGCAGTCCGCGCACGCCAGGCTCTCTGCAAGGGCGGGCGTGACGTCACTGTCCGCGTGGAGAGCGCGCGCGGCGAGGCGAAAAGTGCGCGTTCGAATCCCGCGGTGGACAGTTTTTCCTGGGAAGGGTTTGGTATGTAAGCTCTGCAAATGATCAGGGCGCTGACGATTGTGGGAGATGAGGATGGAATGGTATATGGCTTTCGGTAAAAATGCTGTGTAGATGATCAGTGGAACTTAATATTGTGCTTCTTCCTTCCATATAGCATAAGGACTTTTCGCCGAAGACTTGAGATAACGTACGTGAAAATGCATATTCGTTACGTGACATCGGGCCCTAAGGAGTGGTTTAAGGACACTTCCCTTAAATGTTTTTTATTTCTTCTCCAATTTCACTCAACTTCAAGATATTTGAAGGGAACGGCTTCACATATAAGTGTAGGCTTGACGCGCCACAAAGCCGTCTGTCTTTGAAAGTCGATGAGCATAAGCCGATTAGAAGACCCTCTACGTCTATTTCGTGAGCGAGCAGCTCCAAGAGTGAGTAAATAATTTCAGCGCGACATGAAACTTGAAAGAAAGAAACTTGGGCCAAACTTCTGCGGCAGGGGACCATACGGGGTAACGGGCAGCAGCTACCGCTGATCGGGGATTTTCACCTCCACTTCGATGTAAATAATTCCCTTGCTTCACACGCCTACGTGCACCGGATTTCCTTCGAAGAGCGGGGGCGGGGGGGGGGGCAGGACAGCAAAATATAAAGACAGAGCCAGCAGATGCATGCCAGCGTCAGCTGAAACATTGAGCATGGCACATGTTCCTCCGCTTACAGTAAACCGGAGGACGTCCAATGCTTGCGATCTATAGGGGCTGCTGTTAAACTGAAGGCCGCATTTAGATTGGACGCATTTATGTTACACAGTATCGCAAATATATGTCGAAAGGAATATGTTCCACCAGTTAATGGCTTAAAACGATGTTAGATGACAGACCAAGACAGAGCAGGCCAAAACAACACAAGGCAGGGCAGGGTATTACGGGACAGGGTAAGAAGAGGCAAGGCAAGTCAAAGCGAGACAAGGCAAGGCGAGACAAGGCAAGGCAAGGCAAGGCAGGGCAAGGCAGGGCAAGGCACGGCGAGGCACGGCGAGGCACGGCAAGGAAAGGCGAGACAAGGCACGGTAAGACAAGGCAAGGCAAGGCAAGGCAAGGCAAGGCAAAAGGACAGAGGGCAAAACAGGACAAGGCAGAACAAAGCAAGACGACAGGACAGGACAGGACAGGACAGGACAGGACAGGACAGGACAGGACAGGACAGGACAGGACAGGGACAGGACAGGGCAGGGCAGGGCAGGGCAGGGCAGGGCAGGGCAGGGCAGGGCAGGGCAGGGCAGGGCAGGGCAGGGCAGAGCAGGGCAGGTCACGTCAGGGCGGAGCGGGGCGAGGCGAGGCGAGGCAGGGCAGGGCAGGGCAGGGCAGGGCAGCACCGAAATGGACCCGTCTGGGCCGGGCTAGAACGCATCAGGCAGATTCGGGCGGATAACTGTGCCGGACAAAGCGGGTGAGTGGCGTTGAAGGCCATCAGCGTCGACCCCGCGGACCAATGTGATTACTACTACGCACACCTCGTTGCGAAGATCCTGACACTAGTCTTCAGCAAACAATTAAGCCGTCTCAAATACTCCAGATCGCCGATAATCCAAGGCGAAACGTGTGCCCTGTTTTTAATCCAAAATGGGCTTTTATAAAATTTTTTATAGTTCTTCGATGTGACGTGATGGATTCAATGCCTGAGATTGCCAAGAGTCAGCCGCCAATTGAGACGGTCCAGTGCCAGTATTACGCTCATTCGAAGGGAATGTAGTTTCATTTTAGCATCATGCTGACCAACTAGCATTGGAACGCTCCTGTCCCATCCAGAGAACCAACGTCCCTTTCAACATGACAGGTAGTAAGGTCTTAAGTGCAAAATAATCGACCTTCGCATGCACGGAGTCGCCATCTAAACGACGTATACATATATATATATATATATATATATATATATATATAAATTACATATATTCAGCATGCATACATACCTATATATATATATATATATATATATAATATATAATATATATATATATATATATATATATATATATATATATATATATACATATACATTGCTGATATATATGGGGGCGCCTGGAGACGTCCCCGCGATAAAAGCATTTTCAACCAATTATTTTCAATATAAGAAGTGCGGATTCAGTACCGAAAGAGGAAGAACACAATGCGTTCCTTGCTTCCTTTTATCCCCCCCGCTTTTGATATCATTAATTCCTCCATCTCAACAAGCATCACTCTTCACTCATTATGCTTTGATCAATTTCATTTTCAAGTGGGTTCTGATTGACGTTTTATCTTTTTTGTCGCTTTCGACTTGCTTCCTCGAACAATCCTCAATGTTCACCCGACTTCGCTTTTTACTTTTTCGCCTGAAATTTTGTACCGACGTATAACGGCCCGGAAAAAACACGCTGCCTGACTATCACAGCAACAAAGCAACGGCTCAAGGCATATGGCAACACGTACAGAGACCGAAACCACGTCACAACAGCTGGTGTGGCGCCGGAGAAACGTCATGCACCCCTCAGGGAGAATCGCCACAATTTGACCTCACAGCCACGTATCAACGCGTTAACCGACGAAATCCCTGAGGCAGAATCGTCACGATATGACCTCAAAGCCACGTATCAACGCCTGTTAACCGACGAAATCCCTCAGGGAGAACCGTCACAATATGACCTCACAGCCACGTGTCAACGACTGGTAACCGACGAAATCCCTCAGGGAGAATCGTCACAATGTGACCTCAAAGCCACGTATCGCACCTGTTACCCGACAAAATCCCTCAGGGAGAATCGTCACAATATGACCTCACAGTCACGTGTCAACGCCTGTTAACCGACAAAATCCCTCAGGGAGAATCGCCCCAATATGACCTCAAAGCCACGTATCAACGCCTGTTAACCAACGAGCACTGTTTGTTTCTGCTGAGTGATGGGGCTAGGAGGTTCGGAAGAAGCTATGCCTCGCAAGGACTACTTCCAAATCCAAGACTGCAGAACATCTGGCCAAACCGCTTAAAAGCGGGACCTCGGATTTTCTTCAACTTAGAAGAGCACCGTCACGTGAGAGATACAAACGAATATAATCTGAATCACAGGGAAAATGTCTTATCCGAAGACAAGGTTGTTCGAGTGAACTCACCGAGGTCTCTGTCAACACGCTGCATGCGACATCAGTGCTGCCACCTGTACGCCGAGGTACGATATCGCCATCCCTATTCAGAAAGCCACGTCGAGAAACGAGCAAGACCAAACGTAAGCTGCGTCGCATCGTTTAAGTTTCAATCAGCACTTCAACATAATAACTGAGAAAGATCATAGCTATTTGACCTTTGAGGAATTTACAGACCCACTCGATTTGTTCGGAAGTAACATCATTTTTACTTCTCCCTGTAACCCTAACTCTTTCAACAGTTTATGTTTATGAAACGATGAAACGATACAAGTCCTCAGATGAATATGATTCTGGATTATGGCCTTTTCATCGGCACTATCTGAATCCATTCAAACCATACAGACATACACTCATATGTGCCAGTAATGAGTTCATCCCCATCCGCACTCTTCGCTGGGAGGTTTTCTCTAACTCGTCGCAAACAACACCCTACCTCTCCCTCACAGATAAGCTTCGGAGCCATTGCGCAGTACCCGCTCGCCCTCCCCCCCCCCCCCCCCCCCCACCCCACCCTCCGTCCGGTCATGGGACGCCTCCAAGTCACTGGGATCAAGCCGCTGTCGCCGCGCAAGAGACATGCAGAGGCCGTCTGATCGGTCACGCGAGACAGCAGCGCCATCTGCGCCGCCTGCCAACAGTTGCCGACAACAATACACACAGTAACGGTCCATATGTTAATTGTTCGTGGGTTAAGGTGCGCACGCTAAACGTTCGTCAGGATGAAGTTGTCGGAGATGAAGTTCGTCAGGATAGAGTACGAGGGGAACAAAGTTAGTGAGCTGGTACTTGCGTCATACGAACTTTATACCTGACCTACACTTGCTTATGAGACATTGCATACGTCCTTAATGCATACGTCCTTTTCCCACCACGTCCTTCTGCCCTAAAAACATCTGTCTAAGGGCCACGGACACCAGTGCAGTGGAGCGACGCGCACGCATATAGGTGGCGCTTGAGAGGCGTCGTCGTGCTCAACGGAATCACCAGAGCCAGTGCTAAGGTCATGAAAACACGCTGTGGCGCCATGGTCAGCCAGCAAATTAACGGTCAACACATCCATTCAATTCACCATATGTACCATGTAGAAACAGACGCAAAAGAACCATAACTAGTGGATCACAGCGTAATATTTTGCTGTGCTTCAGCCGTGTACGTGCCAAACATCCTGATCAGTACACTTGAATTAAAGCAGACTTCCTGAAAACCGTAACGCACGAAACACATCTAAGCCAGGCTCAAGACCCATCCCTAAAAACCATAGCATGAGCTACGCATCAAACGTCCCTTTTACACAGACGCCGGCGAGAGGAGACAATAGGAGAGATATATAAATAGTGATGATGCATGCGCACGCTAACACGACATACATCATCAGGTTCTCTATTTCCCGAAACGTGATGGTGATGAAATGGGTATCACCTGGTACACAAAATCCAAAACGATTTAGGAGTCATTCTTCCAAACGTTTTCAATGCGTGCCTGGTTTGGGTGGAGCCGCAAAGCCACTTGCGCTTAAATCCACTTCAACAGAATGGATTGCGAACCCGACACAATGCAGAGGGTTGGTTTCGACCGGATTTCGACAACGTAGAGCTCAACACAACTTTGCGTCGACTCCGATTCCGAATCAACGGGAAATTGTTCGACCGAAACGGATTCGGACAAAGAGACAGAAATACATTCCGCTAACATTACTTTAGGAGCCAGCCTTTTCTACTGCCTGGGTAAAAGCCTTAATGGGACGACAATCGCTGTTATGGATGTCTGCACAGTGTACTGATACAGCACAGTGCACGGTTGTTATGGATGATTCCGAAAGCGATTCAGATTCCCCCGTGCCAATCACGTGTCTGAACCTGACGGCGATTCAGATTCCCCGTGCCAAGCACAGGTCTGAACCTGAAAGCGATTCGGATTTCCCGTGCCAAGCACAGGTCTGAACCTATCCGCCATTGCTCACCAGCGAACCTGCACCGCTGTTCTGGAGCGTTTCGGCCCGCGTTTACGCAACAACCTATCCTTGGCGAGGACTTTACCACCAGGGACATGCCTGCCACACATCGGCTCAAGCCGCAGAGCACGTCGCCTGAGATGCGCAAACAACCGCACGCGGACACAGCTGTACACAGCCACATGGACGTCTATCCCTGCTCGCGGGCTGACGAGATTACCTTGACTGGCGGCGTCTTCGGCGGGCCGGGAGGGGCCGGCGCCGGCCGGCGTCGAGTACAGCACCCGGGTCACCACGGCGCCCAAGGCGCCCGAGCGCGGCGCCGCGGTGGCCGGGCTCGGCAGCCGGGGAGTCAGCGTCGTCACCCGCGGCAGCCGCGGCAGCACGGAGACGGAGGCCTGGCCGGGACCACGCGCGGCACCGGAGGGCGCCGCCGCTCCTGAAACGGCGGATGCGCATGTCGACGTCATCGGGGGTTCGCGCTGTCGCTTCTTTCTTTTTTCCTTGTTTGTTATTTCACACGGCCGTGGCGGAGCGGCGGGCAGGTTCTGCGAGATGACATCATCGCGAGTGACGTCATCCTAAAGAGGATCATCTCCTGGTCGTGGTCGCCGCGTACGGTCCTCGCCACATACGAGGAACTCATCGTTTGGTTTGAACTTATAATCGGCTCAGCATCCGTCAAAAGGCACCACACATTACGTACCAACAGTGGCGGGAGCCAACCGGCGGCGGATTCCATAAAGAAACAAACAGCTAACTGTGCGATGGTACGATCAACTTTGAAGGTGCGATATTGCTGAACGAAAACGATGACACGCTATAAGCTGAGTTACCTTACAGCTTAGCTGCCAGCTTAGCTGACCTCACCTAAAGAGGTTATCTTAGCTAACCTCACCTAACAATTCAATTTTTACTTGCACATTTCGGGATCCGAGAATTACCGTCACGTCCGTGGCCAGGGACCGTCAAGGCATCGCACTGAGACAACCGCTACTAACCCGCCAAGCCGAGGCAAACCTGTATCAAGCCTGCTCAAGAGGCAAACAGGTCAGCCACGAACAGCACTCCATATCGCACCCAAAGGAAAGTCAATGGCGCGGGGTAGGAGCCACTGCGACCGCTCCTCGAACAGGGACAGGTCCACTGCCGACCCAACCCTTCTAGAGGAGGTCGGGTTCGGCACCGCCGTGTCACGAACACAGAAACAGTAGCTGCCCATAACTCACCCGCCGCTGGGGTAACCGCTCCAGCCACGGCGCTGACCGAGTGGTCGGGATCGCCGTAGCCGCCCTCGTACTCGGCCATATAGCCGAGCGAGGCGTCCAGACCACCATCGCCGTCCTCCTCGGCAGCGTCGCGCCTGTCCACCTTCTCCACCTTGACCTCGGCCAGCGGAGGCAGCGGCGGCGGGGGCGGCGGCCGCGGCGGCGACTGCGGAGGCGGCGGCGGCGGATGCTCGGTGCGGGGTGAGGGCGGCGAAGGCGCCGAGCTGCGCTGCCGCTTTGGCGCCGGCTCGCCGCCGCCACCGCCGCCGCCGCCGCCGCCGGGCGAGGACGGCGCGCCGAACGACCAAGGCGCAGCCGACGGCTGGAACCGCGCCCCACTGGTGTCACTCTGCAAGGCACGGCAAGCGCGGTCGTCAGGCGGGGGGAGGGGCGCTTGAGGGGGAGGGGGGTTGCGTCGGCTGCCGACGACAGGCATTCGGTGATGCGCCGACGCGTGCGAGTGAGTGATAGTCGTCGGAGTATGCGTCAGTTGCCGCGAAGGCCAATAAGGGCCGGCGGCACGTTCGCGCCACGGGCGGACGGGGGTGCCGAGATCGCGGTCCAAGGGATTAAAAACGCCCCTGATACTTACCTATGTGCTTTAATATCGAATCTACCAAGAACATACAAGTGCACGGTTGCCTGCAGAGGTGCGTCACACTTCTTTACCTTGTCGTCATCACCACTGAGACCCCTGATCTGCAGCATCTCTGCCGTCTTGATGAAGCTGGCCAGCTGGCTCTGGGCCACATTCACGCTGCCCTTGTACATGAACTCTATGATGGCCAGCAGGTCAACGGCTGACGTGTCCTTCAGGAAGAATACCATCTGCTGACATGGGTTGTTCTGGAAACCAAGAAGGGATGAAATCAGGAGTGAGCTGATGATGACCTTTTTTGACCAAAGTAACTATGCTCAGCAGGCAGCACAACACAATAAGGACAAAAATATAAAGTAGCATTGCATGAGAACAATGCTTCATTTTTGGAGATGGAGAAATCCATATACCTGTTTCCAATAAGCCAGTTCAAGTTTAAAGCAAGCAGAGGAAAACTAGGCTGCTTGGCAGCCCGATATGGCAGTAAAATGGCTATATGTTGATGCATACATCACATCACATCATATTATATGTCATATAATGCATACATCAAACCAGCTTGTGAGAGGTACTTCATTCTCCATCACACCATGATACAAGTGGGAGAACAGTCAAAACTCACCTTAAGCAGATCCCTGAAGTAAGGGCTGCAAGCAGACAGCATCATCCTGTGAGCCTTCACCCTCTGGCCCTCGCAGCACAGGGTGATGTCGACCAGCTCCTCATCTTGCCGCAGGTGGTCAAACACAGACGTGATGGAACTCTGGAACCCATCCCACTTCAGACAAAACTGCTGGGTGTCCATGCCTGCAACAGATAACACTGGTATTGATTTGCAGCTGCTTGCCATGCTCACACATTCCCTAATTGTTCTTATGTCTTATTGTTCAAATGACTCCTGCAGCCACACAATTGTGGCTGTAGGAGTCATCTGCTTTGGAAGAAACTGCACTCTTTTCCAGCCTGTTAATCATAACAAAGTCAATGCATGGATGCAACCATTTTCTCCACAGCATTCTGAAGCATCCCAACCAATTCCCCCTGAATTTAACTCAACAGCATTGGGGTCCACCATGTACCCTAGGACCTGTAATTACTGTTATATATTAACACATCCTTTCTTGGGTATGCTCCTTACATTCTCTGGGTTTCTCATCATCATATCCAGCCTTCTGCCCATTCTGAGAAAATTCATCAGACTAACAGATTTCATAACATATGTGATGTAGAAATGGGCAAATTGTGCTGTTGACTATGTGCATCTAGTTACTCAACCTAACAGGTTAGGGGCAGAGTCAATTGCCACCAGGCCTGCAACACTTATTGTTTCCTGTCCCTAAGAGACATTGCATGCAGGGACAAAGCAACAACAGCTTGCCCTTAACTCATCACCTGGCACTGCCAAGAGATACAAACAATGATGCCATTAAAAGGGCTGCGATCGCGGAATGACCACCTTATCCACTTGAAGTGCTACCAGTTGAGCACTCTGATAACCTAAGGCGTTAGACCCTGATTCAATGCACCCAAGGAAAAGGTTGGGTAAAGTTGTAAAAACAGCATGCGTGCAGCAACAGCAGCAAAGTAAAACAAAGTTGTAAAAAACAGCATAATTCAGTTCCTGCTGGGAAAATACCCAATTTGGGTAGAACATTAATTAAATATTAAACCGCAGCAACCCATCTACTCCCTCCACACAACCCACCTCTCCCGTTTCCAACGACGTCCCGCCTCCTTCTTGTATCAGGATATGAAATACTCAACCACCAAGTTTACCGCAGACGCGCCAAGTTAAGAGGCAATTCACAAGGTCAGTTGCGAATGTACATATTGAAATAGCGAGGTGTTTAGGCATGACTGTCTGAAAATACACCGCGGCTTAGTGGAAACACCATATGTGAGCTACGGACTGATGCCAGTTCCGGTAAAGCTCAGACATTCTTCGATGCTTTCACAGGACGAAATTCCCACATTCCTGGATGACGAAAACGTTTCGTTTGACGGCGCGTTAAGCTCATGTTTGACTGTAGAGAATAGCGTTCATCGCAAGGTTGAAATCTTTTGTTGTAATGGTTAGGTCCGTGTAGTTGTTATATGTTCAGGTACAACATTGGCAAGTTAAAGATGTCTGTAGGCACTTTCAGTTCGCACCAGGGTTACGTACCTTGTCTTCTCATTACCAGGGACGTAGTTTTGCAAAATGAATTGGGGGGGGGGGGGGGGGGCAGGGGCTTGACAGTGAAAATGACGAAGCCCAGCTCAGAGAGAAACCATAACACGGATTTTTATCCAGCTTTGGACCACCTCGTCAGAGCTGCACGAGGGAGAGGGCTGAAGCCCAAGTTAAGGGGGCCTTGAGCCTCCCAACTGAATAGTAAGCTTCACCCCTGCTTGTTTCATTTGATTGCAAGTCTTTTGGGAGGTTAACAGGCAAGGGCGCGGAAACTATACTCAAGTTGAGGGGAGGGGGCAACCTCCAGAATGTCGAATTGAGCGCCTAAGATTAGATAGTCTTAGCGCCTAAGACTAGATAGTCTCTTCAACACGGATTGGGCCCTTTAAGCCAATAATGGGTCCTCTTCAGGTGAGAATAGGACCCCACAGATCACAGGCGTAGGGACGTTTCAAAACATTGGGGGGGGGGGGGCAGGATCAAGGTCATGGTTCACATTGGTACCTAACGCTGAAGTGTTGAATTGCCCACCAATTGATGTCCGCAATACATTAGACACCATAGATAATCATAAAACAAAAACGTCTAGTGGAAATCTCCTCACCATACCTTCAAAATATAATAATTACGATAACAGCGGCGGGCATCAAAGAAACTTCCATCTGTCAAACTGTTTGCACAACACTGACGCGTCAAGGCCATCTCGGCGGATTAACCGAACCAACCGGCTTTTCTTTTTTCAAGGTGGAATTTTTCCGCATTGTTTGTAGATTGGCCGACATGGCGGACAAATTTGACTTGTTGACCTCGTTTCGATCCACTCACTTCTGAGAGCCCATACGCCCTGCGGGTAAGGCGCCCGTGAGTAAAACACAAGGGACACATTGTCATTACCGGCCCGGGGCTGAAGGGCCATTCCGTTCCAGCGCGGGGTGCATCTCGGCTGCCATTCTGGCGACACAGGGCGGGATCCCATGGTCGTTCCAGGGCCCTTAGAGAGATGCATCATACCATCTTAAAATCCATGAACGCATGCTGAGGGGACTGTAAGCAGTCATACAGAAGGACCAAGGCTGTGCGAAAAGACCAAAAGGAGCCTTTGGTACCAGAGAACCCTCGGTTTTGCTCCAAAGTATCCCGTTCGCCGTTCTTGCTAGGATAAGATGCCGCCTTTTACCATGTGAAGCAGTTGTGTCCAGTGCGTTTGAGGAAGATGGCTGGTGAGCTAGGTAAATCTGCACGCACGTAAGGTACTGCAAAGCATAAGCCACACGTAAATTAAATCTGGAAAAGCGGAGGCCAGCTAACATTGCTGCCCTCCTACCTTAAAAAATAGGGACCAATGGCCCCCTATCCACGGCCCCACATCCACGCCGTAACTTCAGAAGCCCTCTTCAGGACAAAATACAGTCAATAACGGGCCTGAAGTCAATAACACAGTCCACAGTCAACAACGGGCCTTCCACTGGTCACACTGGGCCTTCTACAGGTCACAATGGGCCCTCTACAGGTCAGAATGGGACCTCTACCAGCCAAAATTGGCCCTCTACAGTCAATAGTAGGCGCTGTGCAGGCCAGCATGAGCTCCCTACAGGCCGCAATGGTAGGAACTACGATGAATAATGGCTCCTCTACGAGCCTGAACGGGCCCTCAGTCAGAATGAGTCACGTGCTGGGCAGAATGGACCCTCGACAGTCAATAATGAACCTCTGCGCTTACAACTCTTATAATGACCCTTGACATACCAGAATGGGTCTTGTAGAGGCCACAATGGGCTCTCTAAAGGCTAGAGTGGGCCCTATACAGTCCAGTATGGTCCCTCCAGTCAAAAATCGGTCGTTTACAGATCAGATTGGGCCTCTATAGGGCGGAATGGCCTCTCCACAGTAAAAAATGGGCCTTTCTTGGATCAGAACGGGCCGTCTACAGCCCCAGACGTGCTCTCTTTTGCTCAGAATGAGTCCTAGATAGGCAAGAATGAGCCGGCGACAGGCCGGAATGAGTCTTTACATGCCTACACAATCCCATCCCAATCCCATTCCAACAGTTCAGAATTTGCCCTTAACGTGCCTGGATGGGCCCTTCACAGGCCCTCCAAGTTGGGGATAGGGGGGCGGGGGGGGGGGGCGCCTGTACACATGGTGCCACATTGTCTGTTTTAGGTCCTGAGCCGTATAACGCAACGTTGCACAAAAGGGAGGATGAGAACTAAATAACCCCACTGAAAACGGCGCGAAACGCGGCGTAGGCCTGCGAAATTCTGCGTGGCATACAATAGCATCGGATGTTCTCTATCTTATTGTTGTTGCGTATCTGCCTTGATATTTATTGTATCAACTTTTGCCACGCATATTACACGCCCCTGACTTTGTGAGGAGGAGCCACGTATTCTCAGGGCTACTATATGCGTACGTCCTTGTTTATATACCAAGTCTGCAGCTACCGCGCAAATTTGGCCCGTAGGTATCATCAGGTGGGTGAGCTCGGTGGAGTGGCAAACACTGGCCGGTTCGTCCTTCATACGGGCATATTCAAGCGTGCAGAGGCATTCAGTCCGCAAAAGACATTGGCATGGGGGGGGGAGGAATGAAGAGGAAAAACAGCCAAAGTTACGCCCAAAATACTCCCCAAAACGGACAGCACCCATAATTTGGCCCATTTTCTTCTCAAAGTTGGAGGTACCAAAGCCTTCCCCAAACTGAATAGGAAATTACACCTCCACAAGGATGGGTTCAGCGCTCATCAGAGCACATGCCCCTTTAAGGACCGTCCGACAACTTCTGCTGAGCCGTCTGGTCACCCAATCACTCACTCGTTAATCTCTGTCTACTCCGTCCTTCCAGCTATCGACATGTCTCGACGTGCTGAGGTCGTGGAATTTCGGTTTCGCTTTTAGGTGTAAGGGCTTCCTGGTAGGACACTTGATGCATTTGTCGTGTGCCGTCTACACGGAAACTGTCATATGGGAACACCGCTCTGTAGTCAGCTCGCGTCAGGTCACGCCATTATTTTCAGACTGTCTTTTACAGCTTGAGCCACCTTCCATGAACGATAAATCTGTTTTCCCGTGATCATACCGGGTGGTCTTATTAAGATGTTTCTATGAATAACATCAAACTTTCCCTTTTCACAAAGCTGCAGCTTCGCATGGGCCTAAAATGGGGTGGGGGGGGGGGGGGGGGGGAATGGGTGGGTGGGAGGTGTGCTGACAGCTCTGGATAGAGCAAAACGAACATGTGTGGTGAAATCAGTGATGCGCTGGATAACAAGTAAAAACAGTCTTTTACCGTTTGTTGAACTGACAAAGTCCTTTTGACCGGCTCTTGCTCCGGCCTAGACTCTAGATGTATGGGGCGTCGCTGAGGAACAGCGGGGCCTGGACAAGAAACGGCCAACTGCCACAACGAAGTCTTGATGTGTACCTTTTAACATTAACACCGGAACAGTTCCGCCTTGAGGATACCGCAAAGGACCTGAGCACAGCATTGCAGGCGGCCACGTGGTCACGTGCACGTATTGCACACAAGTTGCAAGATATATCGCTGAAAGGTGTCCGCGTTTTCGCCAGCAAATCAGGCTCCAGCTTTTTCAACTGAAATTATTTGGGCGCGTACTTTGTACAAAGCCGTGAACGTCGGCAAATGACGACGAATGCGAGAACCTTATCAGCTTTCATCGACATATGTTCTGATAATTCACTTCATACGCATATATTCATGTATTACATGGCTTAAAAGCTGATGCGCTTATCCACAGTGATCACATATAAAAGGCGCAGTTTTCATAAACTTGTATGGCGCACACCAGTGTCGTGAAACGGACGGCGTGCAGTTGCACGTCCCATTCGCGTGCTGAGATGCAAACTCTGCGTGTATTGTACTAGCTTGTGCTTAAGTAATTTGTAAATTAGTTATTTTAACATTCACGGGAACGGCTTGTCCGGAACATCCGTGTTTTTACAGCCCGTCTACACGCACATTCTCGACACATCAAAATTAAATCGGCAAACAAGATACATTGCAGTCGATGTAAGCCAAAACATAAGTTCCTACAACTCCTCCCACTATCTAGAACAGTATTCCTCAATCTTTCCCCAACACGCTTAGGCAGATGCCCTCCTACTGGAATGCCTTTTCCTCGCTCGTTTCAATGAACACGCCTTGCGAGCCTGCTGTAATCCCGGAGTGCGCTGTTCGAAGCTGTTGCGACTCTTAACGGAAAGAAACAATCGCCCTCTACAGTTGGAACGCATGACAAACCAATCGCCCTTCATGTCATGCCATGTCCGTCATGTCGACATGTCTGTCATGCCATGCCCGTCATGTCGACATATCTGTCATGTCATGTCCGTCATGTCGACATATTTGTCATGCCATGTCCGTCATGTCGACATATCTGTCATGCCATGCGGAATGCAGTTTGACTGTAGCATTGTTACTAATTGAGTTGGCTCTCCAGCGATCATACGACTGTATTGCTGCACGCATACTCGATGCTCAATGAGCTCATACACGTTCAACCGGCCCAACTACCCCCGGACGGCTTTGACGATGATCGTGCATTCGAAGGATCGCCATCACTCTCGGCGAAAAAGCAGGCACCGCTCACCACACGCCGTGTCCAAGCAGTGATGCATTAGAACTCATTCGGCGACGCTGATTACAGCGTTTGACGCACAAGGTCCTTTGGAATCAGATGACGATAACGTGACAGCGTAATGGAAATATCCCTGTGCACATCTGCACAACTTCATGCAGTTGTGATGTCACAGCAAGAATTTCACATAAAAATAACACCAAGGTTGTTGCCGCTCCTGAAAGGAGCACGGCCTGTTCTGGCAAAGTTGAGTGTAGCAGCAAATGGTTAACAAACCACCTTAACGAAAACTAACAGATGCGGCCGTCCTCGTTTCATTATGCTTTTTACCGATTTTAGCTTTATCGGAAACCTGAAGCCACCGAAAATGCAATTCTGTTTTATTTGAAACCAATCAACTGGAGGAGCTACCTTAAATAACTACACTAAGTGAACCTCCGGCGCTATTGATAAAACAGTAGTATTAGCCTTATTCTTCGGAAAAACCAGCAGAATGGAGATATAATTAAGTTGATATTTCGGCAACATGCCTTTCTCGAAACAATAGCAGAAGTGAATTCCTGCCATGAATTTCATTTTCAATTCTAGCGAAGCTTCGATACTTTGCCAGAATAGGCTGCGCTCCTTTAAGGAGCTGCAACACCCTTGGTGTTACTTTTTTGTGAAATTCTATCTGTTACATCACAATAGCAGAAGCGATTTTTGAAATATCAACCTAACTATATCTCCATTCTCCTGGTTTTTTAGGGGAATAAAGCTAATATTATTGTCTTATTCTTGTGAGTATTGTTCCTCGCTAATGCACTGAACAACTCCGTCGCTTTTCATTGACATGACTCAGTAAACTATCTCCAAGCCGATGGCACTCAGGGTATTCTCCATTTCTGTTGTTCCGCAGAGATGAAATATAAAATTTATACGAATGGAATATGTATCCCAGTCCAATTTTAAGCGATGCGCATGGATTTTTCTAAGACTTTGAGAAGGATTATTTTACAATAGTCATTCTCGCGTGCCCGGCGCCCGCCGCCTGTTGTCATCTGCAGCAGCCAGTGCTGCTCCGTCTCATAGAAACTGCGACCCCGACCCGTCGGTGCTCTTGCCCCTAAGACCGCGAGTGCGGAGGTTCAAAACGATCCAGGTAATTTGTTTTACTAGTCGATTCTTTTTAAGGATAGATGTCCTCAGGCCAACGTGGAATGGCCTTTATAATTTTATTTTGATTTACTCCACCAAATACTTCTGGGACTCTTGCCTTTAGCGGGCCCGGGAAAACTTGCTATTGGTGTGCTTGATGCTCTATTGTCTCTATTGTCTCAATGTTATACGTTGGGAAGTCCTGGCATTTTCAAAATTGCAGAAATGGTGACTTAAAAGTGCGCTTGCTATTTAATTTATGCTTAAAAGTTACACGCGTAGATTTCGGTGCCGGCGTGGCCAAGGGCCCTACACACCACGTTGGAGTGACCGCCACGTGACCCACGTCCATTGACTTCGGGTGGAACGGCTGTCTGTAGAGCGTGACCTAAAATCAATGCACAAAGTAATGCATGTCTTTGGAGCCCCCGAGCTGGTCGACCGACCTAGCAGCAGTCGTTTGCACGTATCCTGCATATATTATGCACGCATACCCAGTGGCTCGGATGCTCGTTTTTAAAACACTAAAAGCCGCTTGACAATTCCACCCTCATTGCGAGGATGGAACAGACTGCCTAAGAATGTGAAATGTTTGCCGAACTTAGTCGTTTTTGGGACCAGACGGGCTAAAAACGATAGCACCTCTGTCGTAACGACTTCGTGTTTGAACGGGCTTTGTTTGTTTTTAAGCCTTGATGTGTTTCCACGTGTCTCGTCCCTAAACAGATATCGCTCAGGTGAAATGAAGAAAACAAACCATAGATGTTTCCGAAATACATGACCACAATCATCATTATGCTGACGAAATATAGCCATGGATGGGTTGAGACGCGTTGTATTACCTACCTTTCATCCCATCTGCATCCCAACGCTTGCCTGATTTCCTCTCTGACCCGCTCCAACGCCGCCCTACGATTAACCAGCGTGATAAATCAATTTGCCTGCTCTGACGGCCGACGCTCAAGGTCGAGACGGTGAATTTTTACGATAAAATTTTTGTCGCGGTTTTTACCCGGGCTGTCTTGCGATTTTTGCGTCGGCCGAGCTGCCGCAGGAGGTTTTTGTTTGCCTGCGTCGGTCCCGCCCGGGATTTTTATGCACTGGAGACTTCAGACGCCCGAGTTTTGCGCTAGCCGGGCGCAGCAAAAACCACCAACACAGGTGCCGCTCCGTTGGGTTGGGTTTCTGGAAAATTCGGCGTCGCGTCTCTATAAAGCGACGGATGGAGCAGTTTTTGTCTCAAGGCATGGTACAACAATGCCGCCAGCGTGTTCCGTAGGCGCTGACGTCACAACGATGGCATCACACGACGATGGTTCAGTACAGAAACCGGCAATACAAAAACAGCCATTCAAAACGGTAAAGTCATGAGTTCTACTTTGGTTCTAGCTTAATCAAAGTGGTGTCCAGAGCGTATTGCCACGCACTCGTGATGCACTTTAACACGATGAGGTCACCAGGGCTTCGCCAAGGGGGAACCAAGTCGGGCCACAAGGGCTCTTTTCAGTCAAAAGGCATCGCTAACACGTCGCTATAGGGGCTCTGTTTTTATACGGAGGACTTTTTAGGTTCGGCATCCTATTCTGCTGCGTCGAAAGTATATTTGTTTTTTTTTACAGGACCTTCAGGCGTTTTAAATGTAAAAGATGTGCCCAAGGCTGCACCCGGTCACGTTAGCTGGATAGCTTTATGGCTGGATGGCTTTGTGTAATCTGAAGCTGTTAAGCATGCTTTGATAAGGCATTGGCGTAGCCAGGAGGGAGCTTGTGGGTCCACGTTCCTGTCGCTGGAGGTGGTGGGACCCACCTCTAGTCCGTCCGTCTACTTGTCCGTCCCGATAGCTCAGTTGGTTACAACGCCTGCCTTCCGGTCCACCTACCCGGGGCAGGTTTGAGTTTGAGTCACTATAAACGCTCACTACTAGCCCTTGGCTGGAATCACCTGCGACCGGTGGTAGCAGCCGCAGTGAAGGCCAAGTGACGTCACAGGGCAGGACAGACCGTCGGATGATGTGGTCAGGGCTTGAACAACAGCAACTGTTCAGCGTCAACTCTGATCCCAGAAATCCACCCATTCAAAATGTTCGGATAAGATATAACAAATAATGGGTTTTTTGGTCCCAGGAGCCTCTTACCAGTTCTAGGAGAAGCCACAAAAGCTCCCCTTTGGCTTCGCCACTATCTTATCAAAGCATACTTAGCAGCTTTATATCACAGACTGCCATCGAGCGATGCAGGTATCCATCTAACATGGCTGGGCGCCACCTTAGACCGCATTACAGGTCTGAATCGCAGCGGGGCATGCAGCGTCGTCCGCACATCTGCTCGGCGGCGGACGTCCGGGAGGCGTCTGAATCGCCGCAGGGCATGCAGCGTCGTCTGCCCGTCTTCTGCTCGGCGGCGGACGTCCAGGTAGGCGTCTGCCACGCTCAGGCGGTGGGCCGCGGCGCAAAAAGCCCCCTAATGAAGACAAAAACAGGGTGCGGTCGCCGCGCCGAGCGCTAATCAGACCCTTGGAGCGGTCCAACGACTGGGCACAGCCCCGGCCGTTCTCAGGGACTGGGCAGTGTATTGTCGCCGGGGGATACCGACAGTTGGCGCGTGCCTGTGATATTGGGCGGAATGGTCGGGCAGTGTAATGTCGCCGAAGGCTACCAACGGTAGGCGCGTGTTCTTGGTGTTGGGCGGAGTGGTGATCGAGGTCATACAGGTCCGAAACACTATACACGCCCGTACACCAGCTCAAACAGCTGAACTCCTTCATGCAGATCGTCAGACAAATCTTACGACAGAATGCCGCTCTGTTAGATAACAAACGCGGCTTTGTCAACTGGGCACATACCTTGCCCGCGGAAATGTGTGGTACTGCTTGGTGCGGCCCATTGTGAAGCGTTTACCACACATTATAATGGATATTCTTTCACCGCGCCGCGAGAAGTATTTCAACCGGCTAGAGTCGAAGAATTTATGGACATGAGCGGCAAAGGCCGAGGATTAAACGCATTTATTATGCTAATCATTGACGAAATGTGCTAAAGATGCACGTCAAAGGAAACTAATATTGCTTTAAACCGGCTGTTCGACAAGTTTTCACTAAAACCAGAACGCCATACGTAAAAAATGTTATCGTCCATTAAGACGAGTGGTGAAATATCACTGGATTTAGGGACTGGCTGAAGTATTCACGGAAGAAGGATGTACATATTTTGTATGTTTCTGTAGGATAAGCCATAACAACAGACAAATATCATATGATGTCGTTATAACCCAATCATGATCTAAGCACGCATCACACGGTGTATTATTCGTTAAACGAAACCGTCTCACCAAATTTCTTATTTGTTGCATGAACATCATCATTTCAATAAAGAAACGGGGACGTTTCCTGTCAGTGGTCATAACAGGCAAGCACAAAGCATTCTGCCTGCATAGATGCACGTAAGTAGTGAAATACGCTGCGAAATCATCAGGACATAGGTCTTAAAGATAAAGTTGGAGACAATTACAAGATGGCGGTATTATGCATTTGTGTCGCGGCTTTGGAAGCCAAACGATGAATTTCATCAAATGAATAAATACAGACAAAATGCGTAATGAAATAAAATTCATGTCCCACCTTAAAAAGGCATAGTGTTTTCGCTAGCAGCTCTACGTCCTCAGAACGCAGCAAACATCGTTCAAACCCGTTGCGAGCGTGCGTGCGTGCCGCAGCTGCGACCCTGCCGTCGGCTCCCCTCCGCCTTCAGTCCCCACGACCCCGGTCACTCCGGAACCACGTCCGTCTGGCTCTCCGTCAGATGGGTCGGCGTTGACACCGGTCCCGCCGTGTGTTTTGTCCGCACAAATGAGCCATTTGTCGCAGGCCGCCGCCCCCTCCCCCCTCTCCCCCAGCGCCCCCTCCCCTCGCCATTAGGTTAGTGGGTCCGGACCGGGCGCCGCCGCCCGACAAACAGGAGCAGGTGCCGGCCGGGTCAGCCTGGATCACGGTCGGGCCACTCAGCTGGGTCCAGGCAGCAGACGGTGCCGGATGGGGTGGCCTCAAACGAGTGATCAGAGGCGCCGAGGGCCGACGAGGAGGCTTCCACTGCAGCCTCCACGCGCTGAGCTGACCGCGACTATGTCGGGAGAAACGCTCCCCAGCCAACAGGAACAGGAACAGGACGGTGATCAGTCACGAAGGCCCAATCAGCAGCAGTAATGACGTGTGACATCCGAACATCTGACATCCGAACATCTGACATACGAGCATCTGACATCCGAACATCTGACATCCGAACATCTGACATCCGAACATCTGACATCCGAACATCTGACGTCCGAACATCTGACGTCCTATGGACCGGGAGGTCACAGATCAAATAGAGGATGGCGAACAACCGTCAGACAGGACCATCCTTTGAAAATGCCTAGAATACATGGAGTATGTTTGTTTGAGTATATTATATCATTTATTACATATTTATATTTTATATGCTTTCATTTGTATAATATGTGCGGCGGTATGTACTGAAGGTCGACTGTCGGCATCTTGGCGGTGGATTGTGTGGGTGGCTCAGAGCTTTCGCAATCAAATGTAAAGTATAATTCGCCGTACGGAGAGCAGACCCATTGTTGGATTTAATGCTTTCAGAACATGCCTTGAACGGAATATTTCACGTTTGTATAGGGTTTTGAACTGAAATAGCCATGTTCAGTACCCTTTGATGCAATTAACAACCCTGCCCTTCTTAAGACCTAAACCCTTAAAGTTTCTGAGCTACATGCCCTTGAAGATGTGCGGACTATTTCAAGAAGACTATGTCAAGGTCACCCAAGCGTCCATGGCACCATAATACCGTCATTCAGACCCCGTCATTTCGTTAGCCATACAGCCGTCATAGCCAAGAAAGCGTAACTGTCGAGTCGTCCGTATCTGACGTTCGTCAGCACGATTTATAGATATAACGGATGTTAACTGGCTCTCAATCAATGTTGTGCAAGATACCGTGACGTAATTAAGCAATGACACAATGAAGAGCATATTTACTAAGCAGGTTAATTGTGTTGTCTAGAGCATTCTATTCAACTTGGTAGTTGTAAGTGAGCGACCAATAGTTATAGTGAGTATATTTCATCACATCTGATGATTGCTTTAATACTTCCAAATGTGGAACACTCCCTTTAACTACATAGACGTAACGGTGTGATGCATTTCTATGCTGACGACCATACGGTATATACCAAACTCACAAAACAGCGAGTGGCAGCTGCAGTGAACTTAGGCAGGGATCGCCAGTAGCCACCGTCTCCCCTGACATAGCGGCAAAGCTGTGGTAGGCATTGCTGTGACGCACCCTGGTTCGCCTCAGCGGAGGTGCCCAATGCCATTATGACCAACAGATTGGGCAAAATGATTCCGTCCTCACCGGAGTTATTGTTGTAAGTGAGCAACCAATAGTTATAAGTGAATATATTTCATCACATCTGATGATTGCTTTAATACTTCCAAATGTGAAACATTCCCTTCGACTGCATCGACATAATGGTGTGATGCATTTTTGTGCTGACGACCACACTGTACATACCAGACTCACAAAACAGCAAATGGCAGCTGCAGTGGACTTAGGCAATCAGCGGAGGTGCCCAATGCCATTATGACTAACAGATTGGGCAAAATTATTCCGTCCTCACCGGTTTAGGGCAGGAGATCATTCTGAGCTTGTGCAGCTATACTGAGTGAGCCTTGCCTTGGGCAGATCATTATCTCGGGTCATCATTGTTGAATCATTGTTGCAGATCATCTAAACTCGGGCAGAGATGCCGAGCGGGCAGGGCCTTTAGCAGGAGATCATTGTGCGGCGATGCCGGTGAAGGATTGGGGCACGAACTCAAAGAAACTGACTGTCCAAGAAAAGATGCGGCTGCTGCCGAACAGCTGGCCAGAAAAAGTCAGCCGGCAATAGAACAGCCGAGCGCTGTATAGGAGCCTTGTACGGTACAACGCTCTAACACATGGCAAATTTTCGAGCTGTCCGGCTGTGTCTGAGTAACGTCTACAGACATTCACATTCATGCTAGAAAAGCATGTGAGGCGCAAAAGCCGCGATCAAATCAGCGCCAATACTGATGTTAAAACCATCTCTGCCGTCATTATCTGGGACAATATCTGCCTTTACGATTGCAAGCACAGCTGCCAAGCGAAGACAGGAGCAGATGCAAGGAGGAGGGGGCAAAGGCACGTACCCTTCCCGTATCATACTTTTATATGTACTAAGATACATATGAATGGATCTTCGCAAGAAAAAAATCTGGATACACACGGAGAGATAAGAAAGTTGAAAACATGCAATGCTGTTATACGCCGTGCAAGAAATTGTGTGCGCCTGTGGCAGGCTAAAATGGGTCTTTCACTGAAAACGGGATTTGTGCCCCCCCCCCCTACTCAAAATGCAAACCTGGGTTTGGGTTAATATCCGCCTGACTCGTTCGTCGCTAAAGAAATATGTCATGTCTATGGAGCATTGTTAAGCATTTATATACATATATATATATATATATATATATATATATATATATATATATATATGTATATATATATATTTATATATATATAATGTGTATAGAGTTTCTGTGCACCGCGCTTTGCCAACCATCACTGGTTTCTGTCTGCCGGGAACGGCGAAAGCGTCGCTGGTACCATGTCTGTAAGACACAGCTCACGACCTAGAATAGCGGTCGGTGTGGTTTAATGTATACTAGATCTGGAATGTGTACTAATTCTAGAACTAGAGGCGGCTCAGCATCCGTCCCAATACACCGGTTAGCATCAGCCGAGTCGGTTAGACGCGGTCGCGGCGCCGGCCGGCCCGCTCCCACCGCCCTGCCTGGGCGTCGGAAGTACAACGGTCTCCTCAGACCGCCCTCCGAGCTTCCACCTGCTAATCGGCGGCGCAACCTTGTACCGTCGGTAATCATTATGTTTTTGCCCCCATCACGCATGCAAATTTCCGACCCATTGAGTCCAGCGTGGACCCCAGTCAATCAGTTCGGCGGATGGCTGCCCGGGCTCTGTTTGGACGGTAATTTGTGGGCGATTTGAGGCGCCCGGCTTCTGCGGCCAGTCGACAATTAAAACGGAGGCGGACACGGGCCCGCGCGGAGCCGGCGATTTTGTTCGAAGTCGGCGCGTGAGCGTGTTTTTGTGGGGTGAGATGAGCAGCGTGACCACGAGCGGTGGTTTGCGGTGGTGACTGCGGCTGGTGGACTATGGCTGCGAGCCGGCCCGTGGTCAGCTGCCACGCTGCGGGAGGGCCTTAACAAATGTCAGCGGTGACCGGGGTATTTTGCTGAGATGTTTTACTCAGCTGTGCCCCCTTTCATGGCAGCTTGATTGTTCGTCCGCTTTTGTTTCACTTTAGCCTGGCCATGGTAACCGCGCACGTGCGGAATTAGAATGCTGATGTGCAATGCACAAGTTCAAAGGGACTCAAGGCGATTGGCATGGCAGCTGTCAGGAGCGTTTGTGAGGATCATTATGCATATAAATAACATGGTACTGATAGCCTAATTTCTCGTGAGATTCCTCGCTATATTCGTTTGTGATATATTGAACACCTGCCGGACGCTGAGAACAAAATAGAGAGTACCCTCTTCAGCGGCCACTGGTGGACAACACACACTCAGGCTGAAATTCAGGCGGGTACGGACCGTAACCGTTTTAGAGCTTGAAGTCATCTACAGAGCACCGGACCATTCAGACAGGAAAATCCGGGAATCCATTCTTATAAGAAGTCGGCGACCAGACGTTAACGTACAGGACTCATCATGGCCGATTATGCGGACCGATTAATGTGTGGATGTGTGCTGCGTGCTAGCTTAAAATCGCTTGCATGTATGAGTGATGTCTGACGCGTGATGCACAATGCCTGTTTAATTGAAATTGCTCGTATTTTTATTACATGATGCGTGATTTCTGTTCACTTGAAATCGCTTGCATGTGCGAATAATGCACGAATAATGTTTGATGCGTCATGTCTGTCTCATTGAATTCGTTTGCCTATGCGTGAAGCCTGTGTCGTTGAACTTGTTTGCATATATGTATTTTTAGAACACAAGTATTTTTGCATATGTTTTCTATTAGTTGGATATATACTCTAGCATAGTAATGCTTGGCAATTGCACCTTGTTTAATCCCCTGAATGTAGGTGACTTGTAAAAACTGGCTCTCTTTTGAAAAATCTGCAAAATGGAGCAGGATCGGCAGAAAAATTTGAATTTACCATTGATATTCGTTTTAGTGAATGCATGTGGCAGAAATGTCAATGCGTCTACCTGTTCGTTCTCCTAATTGTTCTACGAGGAACTGGGCTATGGGTGCTGCCTTGCCGATTGACACGTATATTTACCCGTCTAGTTCAATCTAGGTCTATCTATATCAATGTTAGCACCTTTTTCCAATAGCAAAGTCGCACGGCACTGGCACCCACACTGCGCTATGGTTTTCCTTCAAAATTAGTCTGGAGCACTTTTTCAAGTTTTGAATGCTGATCTTCCTGAGGGCCAATATTCACAGAAAATGTCCGCTCAGAAACCTACAAGGCGGGTATTATTCTGCAAGCTCGAGAAAAAGCTGCAAGGCATATGCGTAATACAGGTGCATTGTTGTTACTTATGCCGATGGTGTATCTTTATATAAATCAATTTCATGTCTTGACAGGTATAAACTGGCTGCTGACAAGGGCTCAACGAATAAATCACCACCAAGACTAGCGCAATAAGACTGGTACAATGTTCTCGCCTTGGGCTTCACCATTATCTCCCGTAGCAGCCGGCGTAGCCCAGCGCAGTGGACGCGTGTAATACAAAGTCACCGGCACGAGACAGTTTGCTTAGTCGTAACTTCGGCAGTTCCAGTGTATGACGGCACTCAGGTATTCCGATTCTAGCATCAAATAACGCGGAGGCGAAATCATCAAGTCATCCAGTGAATTGCCCGCCCATCTCACACCACGGCATGGGCCATTTGGTGTGCTTATGAAAAACTCTTATCGCTTACGGGTTATTCATGGAATGAATGACGTTTTGTGCGTGAATTATTCATGCCCCGGGATAATCAGCAAGTATCAAATGACCACGGGTTGTACAAAACAGGATGAAAGTGTTCCATCCTGTCCCCACGTGCCATAAGCTGGGACGTCCTTTAAAACCTGTCAATGGTCTCACTGACGCGGGCTTCCAATCCCTTTGTTTCTGCAAAACCTCTTGTTGTTAACGCCTGGGACGCGTTGGGCTGGCCCGGTTCAGCGCGCGGCGCGTTTAAAGCTGCTTAGCCACAGCCTTCTGTAGAGGATGTTTCTGATTACGGGAAGATATGGGTGCCGCTGGTGTATCCGGCCCATAGGACTCGGTGCGGCTCGGTGATGGAGCTTCGGCATTGTCACCTAAAGGTCATGGGTTCGAGACATCAAGCTATTCTGCGGTGACACAGCTTTTAGTGCATGGAAATGAGGTTTTGCTGCTGTCACTGCGGGAAGGCGGAACCAGCGAACAAATAGTTGAGGGCCGGTGACTGCATCCTAAAGACTGTATGCAGACCTAAGGTGTTCGGCTTTATTATCACGTTTTCAAATTGTACTGTACTGCACGGGACTTACGCAAGATACTACATTCCTGAGTCCTTAGGGATTGGGCACACCTAAGGATCGTTTGCTAATTAAATACGCGAAATGTCACGGCATGCTTGCCTGATCCACTTCATGCATGTGCTATTTGCAAGATGCTTGTCTTTACGGTTCAATGGTGCTCCAAAATTTCGTCTTTGGCATACGTTCTATGGGAAGCGGGTCGGCGGTATTCATGCCTTCAATGTGCAGTATAGGATTTGATCCATAACGGCACGGATAAAAACGACACAAAATTAATGACAATTTTCCTTTTCTGGTAAATATTTGTTTTTTAAAGTCGTCTTTTAATCATGATTACTGCTCGCTAAGGAAAAGGGGATGTTGCATTGTATTGGTAGGACCAATGTCTTAAACGCGCAACATAAAAAGAATACGAAAGAATAGTGGTATGCTCTAGGTTCTTTTACATGATACTGACAGTAACAAGTTTGCTCGTATTCAATAAATCAGCAATGAATATGATGAATGAAGCCAATGCACGAGTATTCAACAGTTTTTTTTATCCCATTTCTTATATCTTATTGTCAAAAATAAGTGCATGTTGCCGGAACATCATCCCATCTCTTTCTCCATTCCCCTGGTTTTTCCGAGGAATAAGACTATTACTACTGTCTTATCTCTGCGAACAATGTTCCTCGTAAAAGCACTGAACAACTTAGGTTTTTCCACCATTCCGTCTGGACTACAGCGGCATGGAATATGTAGTTGTCAGTGTTGGGGCTGCCAGTTGTGTTGAGACCATCCGGTTTTTTTAGACCATCAGGCTGAGACATATCGGGATCTTCTGGTCAGGAGAATCCATTGATGTTACTATTTTCATTTGACCAGTGTCTCATGGTACATTGAAAGCTGGTTATTCTCAGCATGAAAACTCAATTTCAAAACCAAGAGCTTGATTTCCCTGTTACTTGTCTCTTGCTTCCTTGTTGTCTTTTTTGAACTTTTCTCAATCCATGGAAACATTACAATTGTCACAAGCCACTGGCAAATGACAAGACTGTTCATCGAGGGTTTGCATATTTTCTTGCCGCTCCAGCGCTCGCAAACGTTTGAGAGGAATACATTCAGTCAGTCCCAGGATCTTAAGTGTTTAAACAAACTGGGACTGTCAGTCCATACTTGGTAACACCCCATCATCACCAAATGGTGAGGACGACCAATTGTAATCATGCATTGTGTATGTATCTGTGTGCGTGGAGGCAGAGGGGGAGTGAAACAATCTTTTACGGAGTTCGCTAAGACGTCTTGGTTGAACTTCACTGCCAGACTGGATAACCCCGCCTACATCTTTAACACGGCTCACATTGTAGGCAAAGGGCCTCTCACAAGGCTGTCCTCTTAAACCGAAATCGCAGTTGGAGGGAGGCGGGCGGGGGGAGAGGGGGGGGGGGGGGGGGGCAATTAAACAAAAGGCAGCGGCCCTGTTTTCAGCCCCCCCCTCAGATTTTGCCCCACGGAAACACGCTGAGCCCCACATGCTTTCCGGCTCCGCCCCCATCCTCCCGCGGACCAATCAGGAACCAGTTCCTGCGTCCGGAAGGGCTCCCCGCAGGAAAACCCTCTACGCCAGCCCCCGCAGAGCACTAGTGCGGACCAGGGTTTCGGTGATACAGGTGGAGTTTTGTCTGTCTGGGTGACGCAGCAGGGTAGCCCCGAAGCTGCCGAGTGGTGCACGGAGGCATCGAACTGACAGTTGCCAGCTGGCCCGACGCGGCTGAGGCGTAGGGGCGCTGCAATGACGTGGGTGGTGGCAGGCGGTCTGGACGATGGTGCAGAGATGGAGGGTAACGACCAGTGCTCTATAGTGCCACTGCTGGAGACTGTACTGCAGGACGGTGACCGGAAGTCCAGAGTGCCATTGCTGGAGACTGTACTGAAGGAAAGTGACCGGCACTCAAGGGTACCACTGCTGAACACTGTGCTAGATAATAGCGGCCAGAACGCCAGGGTACCACTGCAGGAGACTGTAAACACAGAAGACAATCTCCGGCAGACCAGGATACCACTGCTGGAGATCGTACATGTGGTAGCACGTGACCAGAACGTTGAATACCGCAGGGCATCACTCGAGAAATCAACAGGTGCAGTGACATTTGTTATCAAGGATGAGCCCGAGACGGAGGTCACTAAGCCAGCCATCTTCAGCACCAGTTACACAGGTTGGTGGAGTATTGCAGGCACAAGCTATAGCTGCAAGATATTTGCAAAACCCATTTTGTTGACATTGCAGTAGGTGTAATTAAGACGGTCAATGAAATTGAACAAAATGAGGCTTGACATGTTTTACGTTTTTTAATCTACCGGATCCGTCTTACACCTATCTACCCGACCGTCTGCTCTTCTGTCCCTACCTCGGTCTGTTCCTGTACCTTTGTGTCTTTCTGTCCCTGTATCTATCTGTTTCAGTGCCTTGCTGTCCCTGCGTCTGCCTGTCTGTTTGTCCGTCTGTCTGTTTGCCTGTCTGTCTGTGTCCATCGCTCTGTCCGCTGGTCTGTTTGTCCTCCTGGTCCAATTTGTCGCGATAAGTGGGACTAAACGCCTGCAAATTTTGTGATGATTCTATCTCTCCTTTGCTTTGGATGATAACGACTCGCATTCAAAATTGGCTTTGGAAAAAATGGCATTAGATGCTTTAAACTCGATGGTCGACGCACATTTTGGTCGGGGAGTTTTTAAGTGCATTACGTATAGGCTGAATAAGTTTTTTGAAAAAAACAGAGATGCAAATTGAAAAGCCGAAATTTGCACATCGCAGATTTCACGTCGTTGTGGGTTGTCGTTGCCGATACTTCACATCAATAAAAATGTCACAAACCGGAAGGTCCAAAGTTGACACGCGGGTGCCGACGGGTTCGCCCTAGACTCACACTGCTGTCCGCGCGTCCGCCCGTTCTCCCCTGGGTCTGTCAGTACGACGTCCGTCCGTTCTCCTCTGCGTCTGTCAGTACGTCCGTCCGTTCTCCCCGGGGTCTGTCAGTACGTCCGCCCGTTCTCCCCTGGGTCTGTCAGTACGTCCGCCCGTTCTACCTGCATCTGTCAGTACGTCCGTCCGTTCTCCTTTGGGTCTGTCAGTACGTCCGCTCGTTCTCCCCTGGGTCTGTCAGTACGCCCGCTCGTTCTCCCCTGGGTCTGTCAGTACGTCCTCCCGTTCTCCCTTGGGCCTGTCAGTGCGTTCACCCGTTTTCCCCTGGGTTGGAATGAACTCATCCCATGCCGCCGCAGCGCTGTTGCATCGACATCTGGCCCCAGTTTCCACATGTTCTTCAGGCCTTTCATCGAGATAGTACAATGTTATAGTGCAATGCTCAGTGAGAAAACACCTGATGGATCAGCTCGCATGCGAATAGCAGACAACTTACACACCACAACTTTTGTCGAACTGTTCGTTGGTACTGAAAGTCGTGTAGCTGAGATCGGGGGCTGTGACTATTCTGACTCCCAGATAGGTTGACGGCCGTTCGAGGCAGCTTAAACTGGATAGGCTGTCATGGGTCAAGCAAGGCTTGCCCCACCTGCGGTTTTATTCGTAAGCAAGCGCTCCCGTAGCGCGATAGGCTCCATCTCTCTTTCAGAGATCGTGATCTTTTTCACAGGAAATAAGATGCATCACATTGCTACGCTGTGAGGAGACTGACTTTGACCACCTGTGCTTCAGGGACCGAAGCTGATCCGGCTGCAGGCCCCAGCCCGTCCCCCAGACCACAAACCATCGCTGCGGCCACCTCCGCCTGCGCGCGCCCCTGGCTGAGAGCGCTGGCCGCGGTCGAAGCCGAGGCGCCGCCACCGAAGAAGAAGCGGCGCGCGCCGGCCAGCGAGGCGGTATGGCGTCGGCGCCGGGAGGGCGCCAACTGCCGCGAGCGGCGACGCATGCAGCGGCTCAACGAGGCGTTCGACCTGCTGCGGCACCACCTGCCGCAGGGCAGCGAGTCGCAGCTCTCCAAGCACGAGACGCTCCAGATGGCCATGGAGTACATATCGGCCCTGCAGCTGCAGCTGTGCTGATGGCGCGGACCAGATGGGAAGCTATGCAGCGGTGGTCAGCAAGTACAAACCCGTATCTGTGAGCGCCAGGGCCGCGTGAGCCCGTGAAGTCAGTGAGGTTCGTTGGTGACGTTTTCACGCGAAGTACATTTGGTGCTGTGCAGAGCTGAGCAATGACATTAAGCAATGTTGAACGAGGGGTTGTGAAATAATGCGGGAAGTAATCTCCCGCAACGCTCATTGTTCATGTGCTATGACTGGGCGAATGTTTGACAGTGGTTGTGTTGTGACGCATGGTGGCTCGGACCCAGGTGGAGCTGTTCATCTTCTTTGGACATCTCTTTGACGTCCATGCTTCACTTGTGCGCCATGGCCTGCCGCGGTTGGTGAAAATCGCCGGCGCGCCGGGAGCGTTTCCATTCGCCGTATACATGTCTCAGGAAAACAACTTTCTACCGCCATCTGTACCTCGAGCCAAACCTGAAGAGGGGGGGGGGGAGGGGGGGGGGGCGACGTCGGATGACGATCCCCTCGATGGGATGGCACAGAGGACTTCCTGTTTCAAGAAGTTCAAACCACGATCAAACTCACCTCGCGCTCCCCACACGTTATCGAAACCGTCCATAGTTTGCTTTTGCGCTTGTCTTCGCCAGTTTATCACCCGGTACTAGTTAACTACGTGTAGACCACAACTGGTTACCGCCACAGCTGCAGCGGCGCTTACCGGTATGGATTTGGATACCGCCTGCTTACAAGTATGACTGCCTGCATCCTCTCTTTGATGCGAATTCTCCGAAGCCCTTACAAGCGTTGCAACATGGTGCGCTCACACCGGTAGCAGCCGCCGTAGGAGAAGCTCCGATTTCGACGCAATCTTTGACACGGGCGGATATTCCAGCATCTGCATAGTTCAACGTGGGGGCATTGCACGACCCCAGGAGGGATGTCACGAGCACGTGACATTTGCAAGGACCGCACTACCAACAATGCACCTGTCCTCGCTGTGTGATGTCTATCTTTACATAGCACGCGCTGCAAAACATCCAATGGGATTAGTGCTTGTATGAGGTCTGTCACGTAGGTGGTGCATATAACTGAACTCATCTAGGTGGCGATGAATCCAAGAAATCCTGGACCCCAAACAGCGTTGGTCAGTAGGCCTCGGGAAGACCTCGTGTTGCAGGGTAACATGCAAAGGGCCAAATGCCGGTCGAAGTTGTATTCGGCGAAAATGCGTCTTTCGACACGCGTCCATTAGCACCCACTGGACAAGAGCGCACCAGACGACCCACACACGCGGCAAAACAAATCTCCCACTGAACCAAAAAAGAACCTTCCAAATCCCAACCAGCTATCCAACATGGCTCAGAAAACGCAGCGAAGGCAACAGCAGACACCAGCACGAACGGTGTGCATAAATAACGCGTTCTCCTTCTCACGTCAGTATCGACTAATGCGTCGGTAGGATAACGCAACAGCCACAATAACAAGGATCGCAGAAACCAACCGACGATCCGCGGAGTATCGACGGTGTCTAAACGGCTCAGCTTTCCCGGCAACTATACATCCCCTGCACAAAACAAGGACACCACGAACACGCACATTGACAAGCTGAAGATCACAGGCGCCAAAAACCCGACGACGTTGCCGTCCAAAGGTGCCCACTCAGCCGACACGTTCTCGGATTCAGAACTGCAGTCGACCGAGAAGCGGCCGGCGCAGACCAGCCGGCGGCCCGGTCAGGGAGCGCGGGCCCGGTCTGGGAGCGCGGGCCCGGTCTGGGAGCGCGGGCCCGGTCTGGGAGCGCGGCCCGCTCCGAGAGCGTGGGCCCGGTCTGGGAGCGCGGGCCCCGTCTGGGAGCGTGGGCCCGGTCTGGGAGCGCGGGCCCCGTCTGGGAGCGCGGGCCCGGTCCGAGAGCGAGAGCGTTCAGAAGTGAGCCGCCCAGCCGATGTACATCTGACAGAGGTTGTCGACGCTGGTGGCCTCCTCGATCAGGTAGTTGACCTGACCCGCCACCGACAGCGGGATCGGCACCGGCTTCAGCTTCGAGCGCACCTGCCCCCGCAGCCGCTGCTCGATGTCTCCCACGTGCGCTTGAGCCTGCCGCCAGAGGCGCCACCAGTCAGTGCGCATACGACGCCGCTCGGTAGCGTAAACATGGGGCTACCGGCCGCACGGAGTTAGGCTACGGAGTTTAGTAATCACACTCCGGTCACTGTATGGCACGGTCACAGGCATACAATGACCATATGTCATGATCACGGGTCACCAACCACATGCACGGTGACTGTCTTCGTGGTGCAAGTAAGATGGGACTATGAAACATACCTAGGCTCGGTTACAAATGCGCTTTCAGTGATACGGTCGCATGAACTGAGAACTTTCCATCAACAGTCACCGGGGCCTACGACGCATTCTCTAATGAAACGAACAAACGGCGCGGCATCGGGGGCCTCCGCCCGCTGGCCAAAAAAGGACCTTTTCGTTGACGATCTCGCCGACGTCCCTGGTCTTGCGCTCCTGTTTGCTCCACTCCACCAGGGGGTCGTGCACGAACGGGCGCAGCACGCACATCAGCGCGTCCTGCTGCTGGCGCATCACGGACATGGTGACCTCGCAGGCCGTCCGGTACACCTGGCAACGCACCAACGCACGGTCAGAACTACAGCTAGCGACACACCACGGCACAGTCAGAACTACAGCTGGCAACACGCCGCGGCACGGTCAGAACTACAGCTAGCATAGTCCAGATATCAAAGCCTAGCCCGGTAAACTCGAAAGGTTACAGACGCCAGCTCTAGTACGTTGTTTTTTTTATAGAACTGTGAGCTAGCTAACCGTCAGTACACCGTGCCACACTTCCCACGCACTGCCAGCCTGGTCTGAACCCTGTAAGCCACGTCAGAGCGCGGTCGGCGCCCCTCCCCTCACACGCTCACCCCCTCGACACCCGTCGGTCCGAGAGCGTCCACCATGTTGTGGGTCAGGCGGAACGGCACCCGCTCCGGCCAGTCAAACAGCTCCCCCTGGGCACAGAGAAAGAAAAAGGGTCATATGGGGGAGAGCAGTCACACAGGGGGAAGTCACATGGGAGAGTGTGGTCACACAGGGGGAAGTCACATGGGGGAGAGTGATCACACAGAGGGGAGTCACGCGCGAAAGAGGGAGTCACATGGGGGAGGGGAGTGGTCACGTAGGGAGGGGTTACATGGGGAGAGATCACATGGGGGAGAAGGGTCACACAGCAGATGGTCATAGGGGGAGAGGGGTCCACAAGGGGAGAGGGGTCACACAAGGGGATAGCTGTCACACAAGGGGAGAGGGGTCACCAAGGGGAGAGGGTCACACAAGGGGAGAGGGTCACACAGGGGGAAGGGGGTCACACAGGGGGAGAGGGGTCACACAGGGGAGAGGGGGAGGGTCACACAGGGGAGAGGGGTCACACAAGGGAGGAGGGGTCACACAAGGGGAGAGGGGGTCACACAGGGGGAGAGGGGTCACACAGGGGGAGAGGGGTCACACAGGGGGAGAGGGGTCACACAAGGGGAGAGGGGTCACACAGGGGAGAAGGGTCACACAAGAGGGAGAGCAGTCACACAGGGGAAGAGGGGTCACAGAGCAGTGGGGTCACACAGGAGGGGGATCACATGAGGGGACAGGGGTCACACAAGAGTGGGGTCACACAGGAATAGGGTCACACAGGAGTGGGGGCACACAGGGGGAGAGGAGTCATAGATGGGGAGAGGGGGTCACACAAGAGTGAGGTCACATAGGTGTGGGGTCATACAGGAGAGGGGTCACAAAGGAGGGTCACACAGGGGGAAGGGGAAGACACAGGAGGAGTCACACATGCGAGAAGGGTCACTCAGGAGTAAGATCACACAGGACAGTGTCACACAAGGGGAGAGGGGTTATACTGGAGAGGACCACATAAGGGGAGAAGGGTCGCACAGGAGTAGGGTAACACAGGACATGGTCACACAGCGGGGGAGGTGTCATGCAGCAGGAGAGGGGTCACACAGCGGGGGACGGGTTACTCAACGGGAGAAAGGTCACACAGCGGGAGAGGGGTCACATAGGAGCTGGGTCACACTGGTGGGGGTTACACAGCGGGAGAGGGGTCACACTGATCACGTACCGCACCTAGCGCCGACCTAAGCGGCGGCCCTAGTTAAAAATACAGACCATACTTGGGACATTTATGACATAATCAAACAGTACAGGTAAGTCCCTGCTCTCACGCCTGTGATCTCGCCCGAAACTAGTCCTATCTCCACCAGCCATCTTTACTGCAAAGCTGCCTGACCTCTCCACCACGGACGCCCTGTTACACAGCCCGCCGACCTCCAACACGCTGACCTTGTTGAAGAGGCAGTTGAAGTCCACGTGGACGCAGTCGCCGCTGGAGGAGTCCAGCAGTATGTTCTCGCCGTGGCGGTCGCCCAGACCCAGGATGTAGCCGATCATGGACATCACAGCGGCCGTCCGGGCGTAGTTGAGACGGGCCGCGTACCTGACGAGAGAGCAGTACCGTGTCAGACCGTCTGGTGACGTGTCAGGCGGTCTGGTGACGTGTCAGGCGGCCTGGTGACGTGTCAGACAGTCTGGTGACGTGTCAGGCGGCCTGGTGACGTGTCAGACGGTCTGGTGACGTGTCACAAGGTCTGGTGACGTGTCAGGCGGCCTGGTGACGTGTCAGGCGGCCTGGTGACGTGTCAGACGGTCTGGTGACGTGTCAGGCGGCCTGGTGACGTGCCAGGCGGCCTGGTGACGTGTCAGACAGTCTAATGACGTGTCACAAGGTCTGGTGACGTGTCAGGCGGCCTGGTGACGTGTCAGACGGTCTGGTGACGTGTCAGACGGTCTGGTGACGTGTCACAGTCTGCTAACGCATCAGGCGGTCTAATGCTGTGTCACACGGTATGGTGATGTGTCAGACGGTCTGATGACATGCCAAACAGTCTGGTGATGCGTCAGACGGTCTGGTGACATGTCAAACAGTCTAGTAATGTGCCAAACGGTCTCGTGACGTATAGGCGGTCCGGTGATGTATCAGCCGGTCTGGTGACGTGTCAAACAGTCTGATGATGTGTTAGGCATTACGTGACAATCACCGTGGCACGCTTCGGTCGTGCGTTGGACATTTCCGTGGCGCGGTATACCGTAGTGTCGTATGCAGGACGACAAATGCTAGTGGAGAAGTATGGTGCTGCTTATTTGCAAAGTCAGACGACAGAAAGCTGAGACACACAACTGAGCACGACAGCAGAGTGATGTTGACGAGCGAGTTAGATCAATGAGATGGCACACCCATATGACGGACGGCCGAGTCAGGCAATCCCAAAGCGGCGCAGCACACCAGGCAACAGACGACGGTGTGCCCTCACCAGGCTTGCGGGTCAGGGAAGGTGGCCCGGAGCCAGCCGCCCAGCACGGCTGGGTGTCGCGGCAGCAACTTCTCCGTAAAGATCGCCCGCTTCCTCTCCAGCGAGTCGTCCAGCTGCGCCGCAGTCTGCTTCAGCTCGGCGTTGGTCATCATACCGCCCCGCTGCCGGTACTGGCTCAGCAGCACCTGGCGCATACCGCTCAGGTTCGGCACCTGTCGCCGGCGGTCAGAGGTCAGCAGGTGTCATCAAAGGTCGGTAAGGAGCATCAGAGGTAAGCAGGTGTCATCATGGGTCAGCAGCGGCCATCATAGTTCAGCAGGGGTCATCAAAGGTCAGTACGGGTAATCAGAGGTCAGCGGGGGCCATCAGAGTTCAGCAGGAGTAACCAGAGGACAGCAGGGGTCATCAGAGGTCAGCACAAGGTCACTTGGCGGTCAAATATGGTCGGCGGGGTTCCAGGACAAACAGGCTTATTGAGCCTGTGACGTTGTCCGTGGCTACGCCTGCCGACAGGAGATAACAGAGGACGGCGTCCAATGACAGGGTTCTTGGGAGGTCATCAGGGGTCAGCAAGGGTTAGCGGACGTTCGCCGGAGTAGTTCAGACCCTGGGCGCTAGCTCACGGGGTGCGTGCTCGATGTGTCACGCACGGCGCTTTCACCAGGACTGACAATGTGATAATCGTATTGTGATGTCTTTAAGGCGGCGATTACAGCTAAACACTCAACACTGGGTAGAGTGGGTCATGTATCAAACCGCCTACCGCGGGCTACCTCGCCCGCGGTGCGCCCAGCAGCGAATCAAACTCCAAATTGACTGTCTACCGGTTGCCGCATCGCATCACTTCGGCAGCACAACAGCCAGCCGTAGGCGATGTCAAACAGCCTCCACGGCCGTGCTATGTCGCAGTTCATGCTCCGCAAACGAGGTAACAGCGTATTACACGCTACCGCGATGTCACAGTGTGTACGCACCAGACACAGCGGGCCACACTCATCCTCAAGCATCACTTAATCTCCATGTCAGAGCGCGTACACACCCACTGCAGCAGTCCGCACTCGTCGTTGAGCGGGATGACGGTGTAGGTGCGGATCCGCAGACTCCGCTCGCGCGCCTCGCCGTGCCGTGTCAGGTGCCGGTTCACCAGCGTGTTGAACTCCATCAGACGCGAGTCCTTGCGCAGGTCGTCCTTGGGCTTGGCCATCATCGTGTACCTGACAACGCCGGTTTGAATCCCAGTCGAGGAGTTTTTGAGCAAGTGGGTGATGTTAAAACGTTCGTGCAGGCATGGGGGTTCATGAGTGGGGATTTCTCCCATGATCCGGGTAAAAGGCCAGGTGTCGTTAAGATTTGAACTCGATACATATAGGAACGTGGCACTGATTGGTACTCAAAAACTGCGGCGTACTATGCACAAGCCCACCTTAACTAACATGCTACAATATGACAGCCAATATTGGTGACCAGAACTCGGTGCGCCACGAACAGCGCGCAAAACGAGGCGACAAAAGGTGGGATGACCCGCACCAAGAAGTCTCCCACGCCAACGGGCACCGACTGCCAACGTCATTTATAATACAGAGCAGACCAACGCAACACTTGTTCTGAGTGTAGATCTGCGCTGCTACTCGGCCCGAACGGCTGACAAATCAAAACCGGCAGGAACACGGTCATCACCCACTTCTTGCCATCGGTGCCGCGGATGGTGATCTTCTTCGGCCTGACCAGGGAGGGCATCACCTCCAGCTCGTCCTCAAAGCTGGCGATGCACACCTGCTCCTCCGGAAACGGCCGGAAGCCGAAGCCGTGCTGCGCCGCCGTCTCTGGCAGAGTCACCTGGCGGACGCACGGACTAGCTGAGCTTACCGGACTCGCCGCAGCGCGCCGGGGAATTGACGCAAGCAAGGGTGATAAGGCTTTCGCAGTGCCAATGACATGTGTTGTTGAATTTTTGTGTGTCATAGTGAGTCAATTCATATCAGTCTGATGTTATAGGAACTGCCAATCCCAGATCAGCCTTTCGAATCGCGAAGTGGAGGACCGAAATGATGCTTAAAGGGAGTGTTCCACGTTTGTATGGGGTTTTGAGCTGAAACAGCCATCCTGAAGATCATTCGGTGTAGTTCACAGGCCTATCCTTCTTACGACATCAACCCACGTGGTTTCTAAGTAAACGTCAGAAGATGTGCAGGCTTTTTTGGGGAGCCTGTTCCAAGGTCACCCAGGCACCATAACGCCATAATGTCATTCAAACCCGCCATTCCATAAGCCATGCGGCGATCAAAAGCCAACAATATAGTTGTTGAGTCGATCATATCTGGCGTCCGCGAACACGATTTCTAGACATAACGGTCGTCAATTTGTTCTCAATCAATGCTATGCTGGGGACGATGACGTCATCATTCGATCGTGCGGCGACGTCTCACCGTCATCTGCTGCTGTAGCGGCACCAGAATCTGAGAGAATCCCGCCGACACCAGACGGCGGATGCTCGGGAAGAACGAGGCCAGGCTGACCTTGCTCGTCTACCGGTCAGAGGTCGCGGCATATGCGTCAGAGGGCCGGGGTACAGGTCACGGGTTACAGGTGAAAGGTTACGTTGTCACGGGTTACAGGTGAAAGGTCACGGTGCACATGCCGAGGTCACGGAGTGTATGTCAAAGGTCACGGGCGCATGGTAAAGGTCACGGGATACGGGACAGAGACCATGTGGTTGATATTTCAGCAGTCAGAGGTCAGAGTTGGATATCACGGGGCCATGTCAGGGGTCAAGGTCACAGACAGCAATACAGAATATCGGTACAAGTACAAACGACATTCAACCACCTTTGGCATGCATACCTACCTCAGCATCACCCCGGCCTCGCAGGTCACGTGGCACAGGTCAAAGGAAAAGGGGTGAAGATCACGCGTACATGACGCAGTTAAACGGTGCATATTACGTTCAGTCCTTGGCTTCTAATGCTACCGTTCTGCTGGCCACGTTAAACCTGCCAATCTCTGCCCTGGCCCAGATCTTCTCACATGCGACACGCAACGGCACCAGCGCGCGTGCACTTCACCAGTATACGACACACCAGAATTTGTGCAGATAAAGCAGCCGGCAAGCCAAACACGGCTTCTCTCTAGACTCCCGCCTACTGCCCACACGTTTCCATTCCGCGTGTTATCGATCCAAAAGCCCACCCACCGTCCGCTAAATACACCGATCACCCAACGAACCCACCCATAGCCCAACAAATCCACCCACCGTCCGCCAAATCCACCCACCTTTTTCTCGACGGGCTTGTTCGACAGGTCGATCAGCTTATCGGCCAGCTTGGTGGCGTCAGAGATGAACTGGCCCAGCGAGGGCTTCTTGGCTTTGGCTCGCGAGAACACGTCCTGACACCGCTCCACGCGCATGGGGTAGGACGAGCGGGACACGGCCAGCATGTACCTGCGGCGGCGGACACACGGAGGCCGTGGGTTCGATCCCCGACGACGGCGCATTTACGGAGGACGGAAGTTGTGCGGCTGGAGGCGGACAGCAAGGTGGGTGTTTCGAACGTTTGGATGGTGGGTGACGAACACCTGTGTCACGTGGCATTGGGCAGGTGTGTTATCGTGGAAACTGCATAGCCTCTGCAAACGACCAACGTGGCGAAAGCAATGGCCGGTGAACGAAGTGTCCGACTACATTGTAACTGGACTGCGGAAGATGTTTTAGGCATTAGACCATTCCAAAATCTAACAGTGACACTATTCATGCATGTATACACATTCGTGCAGCTCGCAAACCTCGGTATGTTCGCAAGCCCTAAAATCTGGACTGACATCTATTTGCTTCCAATTCTTTCTCTAGGCTTAACACATTTGGGCGGGGGGGGGGGGGGAACTTATCGAGTCCTTTTTGAAATATGAAGTTGATTGAAGGATGACCTTCAGTATGCTACTTTGATATCGCCAATGCTATTAATGACACCATGTCAACTGATAACAACAAACGACACTCGAAACACTAGGGATGCTGGCAAACAAACAACATATGTTTTAAGACTTGCAGACACCGGAGATCCTTCCCGTTGAGGCTTTAAAATATTATACCTGGAGAACCTGGAACACGCACCGCATCTTCCAACTTTTTACATCTGTTTGCCTTCCGCATTTAAAGTGCGCTGAAAACTATTCACTGTAACAATAAATTGTTACAATCGGCATAGAGAGTGCTCATCTTTCCCAGGCCCCACAACACGCTTGAGGTACAGCCTTCAAGAGACCGGTGTCGCTCGCCCGGGGACGCCGCGTCCCTGCGCAGGCGCACGTACCACATGCACTGTTTGGGGTAGGTGGCGAGCAGCGCGGCCAGGATGTCGCGGATCTGGGCGTACACCTGCGGCCGGCCGTGGCAGATGCGGGAGATGATCTGGGGCAACGAAGTGAGGAAGCAGTAGAGCGGCAGCGCTTCCAGGAGCTGTCCCACGCGGCGACACATCAGCTCCACGCTCTGCCGGCACACGCGACCCGGGAGGTGTCAGGGGGGAGGGCGGTCTCCACAGCTGTCCCACGCGGTGACACATCAGCTCCACGCTCTGCCGGCACACGCGACCCGGGAGGCGTCAGGGGGGGGGGGGGTCTCCACAGCTGTCCCACGCGGTGACACATCAGCTCCACGCTCTGCCGGCACAGGCGGCCCGGGAGGTGTCAGGGGGGGGGGGGGGGCGGTCTCCACAGCTGTCTCACGCTCACGTCAGCTCCGCACACACGAGATATCAGCTGGTCAGAAGTACATCAGCTGGACAGATATCAGCTAGTCAGACCTATTTCAACTGGTCGGAGATATATCAGCTAAGAGATCAGCTGGTCAGAGGTCTATCAATTGCGGCGGCAGAATGTGGTGGCATTAGATTGCAGAACTGGTGAATCATGAGTTAAGGACAACAGAAAAACGTTTTTAAATTGTCAAAAGGATTGCACACAGTCCATGTGTGCAATGCATTATGATATCCCAACCAGGGGAGTGTACGGCACCCTGCACCGTAATCCGCCACGATACGCCTGACGAGACGCCACAATTGGAAATGCTACCCCCTTCATGCTCCATTTTCAAATAATAGTGATGTCGCGAATCACGGGGCGCGAGCTCCGCGCCTCATGATACGTTGCAAGGTCCGCTCTTTGCTGGATGGGTGATTCGAGAGGAGATATATCACAAGTTTGCAGAAGCAGTTTGACGTGTAAGTCAAACTGCGCCCCTGCAGGGGGGGGGGGGGGTACACTCATTGGTTGCAGTCGGAAACTAGCTATCGATAATTTACATTATCTCTAAACTCTCATCACATCACCACAGCCTCTGTGCGTCCACTGGTTCTGACCTTAGCCCTCCGGGCGGCGGCGGACGGCCACGGTTTGGCGTCCTTCCTCTGGGCGAGGGTGTTAGTTCTCACCTTGGCCACCAGGGCGGCGTCAGCGGGTCGCTGTTTGCTGCCGCTCTCCTGGGCGCCGTAGTCGAGCCAGATGCTGAGAAGTCGCGGCATCGACTCGTACACATGTTGACAGCCGTACTGCAAGGACTTGCCTGTCGGGTGACATGCCACTGTCATTTCAGACGCCTCAGGGGGTTGGGTCATATCCCTCCCAGGTCAGGTCAGATGCCTCAGAGGTCAGGTCAGATGCCTCAGAAGTCGGGTCGCAGGCCTCAGAGGTCAGGTCACATGTCTCAGATGTCAGGTCACATGCATCAAGGGTCGGGTCAGATGCTTCAGAGGTCAGGTCAGATACCTCAGAAACCAGGTCCGATGCCTTACAGGTCAGACCAGATGGCTCAAGGCCGGGTCAGATGCCTCAAAAGCCAAATCAGATACCTCACAGATCAGGTCAGATGCCCCAGAGGTCAGATCAGATCAGGTGCTTGAGGTCAGGTCAGGGGTCGGAGAGCACACCACTACATCCCACGGGTCAGCAGCACAGCTCACGGGTCACGGCCTGTCCAAAGGTCACATACAGGCAAACACACAAGTCAGAGGTCACATTGCCACTCAGCTCATCACCCTCACATGCTTCACACCAGGCACAAACAGAACAGACAGGCAAAATAGCGATCAAAATGATACGGGCTCTGGACTATTCCGCGGACCGTCGCGACGGGAAACAACAATCACCGATCGGTATCGATGATCGGCGACCACTGATTGATCGGCGCCGGTAGCAATGCACGCCGTGCTGGCCCAACTTATGACGTCACATCACGGCACAGAGCTGCGTCCGTTGCTATTGTCACAGTCGCCGGGGGAGCCCGACCGACCGGCCGCAGGATACCGAGGTGGGAATCAGACTGTAATGTCTCGACGCAAGTCCGGACACAAACGCTCCACGATAAACGGAGATTAGTAACTCTGCGGCGTCGTTCATCCTGAACACACGGCACAAACAAGTCAGATGGTCTCACCGCCACAGGTCGCCGACACACAGAACAAACGGCCAGGTGTGGCCACGGGTCCCAGGGGTCAGAGGGTCACAGCGGTGTGCCGGAGGGCGCCTGCACACGGCCGGACGAGCCGCGCCAGCCGTCTGGTGACCTGTACCGAGGGCGTGCACCACCCGGCCGGCCCGTACCGAGGGCGTGCACCACCCGGCCGTCCCGTACCGAGGGCGTGCACCACCCGGCCGGCCCGTACCGAGGGCGTGCACCGCCCAGCCTGCCCGTACCGAGGGCGTGCACCACCCGGCCGGCCCGTACCGAGGGCGTGCACCACCCGGCCTGCGCGTACCGAGGGCGTGCACCACCCGGCCGTCCCGTACCGAGGGTGTGTACCACCCGGCCGGCCCGTACCGGGGGCGTGCACCACCCGGCCGTCCCGTACCGAGGGCGTGCACCACCCGGCCGTCCCGTACCGAGGGCGTGCACCACCCGGCCGGCCCGTACCGAGGGCGTGCACCGCCCAGCCTGCCCGTACCGAGGGCGTGCACCACCCGGCCGGCCCGTACCGAGGGCGTGCAACCACCCCGGCCTGCGCGTACCGAGGGCGTGCACCACCCGGCCGTCCCGTACCGAGGGTGTGTACCACCCGGCCGGCCCGTACCGGGGGCGTGCACCACCCGGCCGTCCCGTACCGAGGGCGTGCACCACCCGGCCGGCCCGTACCGAGGGCGTGCACCACCCGGCCGTCCCGTACCGAGGGCGTGCACCACCCGGCCGGCCCGTACCGAGGGCGTGCACTACCCAGCCGGCCCGTACCGAGGGCGTGCATCACCCGGCCGGCCCGTACCGAAGGCGTGCACCATCCCGCCGGCCCGTTCCGACGGTGTGCACCACCCGGCCGTCCCGTACAGAGGGCGTGCACCATCCCGCCGGCCCGTACCGAGGGCGTGCACCACCCGGGCGCCCAGCTGGTTCGAGTCCCGCTCGCCGGCCAGTCGCGCCGCCAGCAGCCGGTCCAGGTACTTGGCCGTGTAGAAGTGGACGTCCTCCCAGTCCTTGCGGATCTGACACCGGAGAGAAACACGTGACGGTCACGTGGCGGCGACGAGGTCACGCTGCTGGGTCATATTGGCAGCGAGGTCACGGCGGGAGCGTCGTGGGGACGCACTGTAAGGTCAGTTTCACGTTTCTGCGCATCTTTTCGAGGCTCAGCTCGCTGGTGGTTAATATGTGTGACAAGGCACGCAGCCGATCCAGCCCGACGAAGTGCTACCCGCGATCCACGCGGGAAACAGGCCACCACATTCAGTACATGCGACGTTACTCAACGTTACAGCACGTGTTTCGCACTGCTTCTGTCCGCCGCTACCCGCAACACTCGAACACAAAACGGCAACGCCTCAGACCACCGTTGGGTTGCCGATTGATGACGACTGTCTTAAGTTGTGTTTGGGTTGTGGGGGGGGGGGGGGGGGACCATCAAAATCATAACGCACACAGGCCTTCCTTCCACACACACGGCGCCCGGTTTCCACCCCGGCACCGGCGTAGCGCGGGCTCCCACCTCGGTCGTCTCGACGAAGTGCTGGTTGATGACGTTGCTGTCCATGTTGGCCGACTCCTCGCAGTAGCGCGCCAGCAGCAGCTTGGCCTCCGCCAGAATCTGACGCTCCGACTCGGCCAAGCCGCCGCCTGTGACGTCACACGGACAGAGGAGTGACGTCACACGGGCAGGGCAGCGACGTCACACGGACAGGGGAGTGATGTCACACGGACAGAGGAGTGACGTCAGATGGTGGACCTCGGGTCGACTTGGTGGGCGAGGTATGATGAAGAAATATTACATATGAGCTGCTCTGCTCGGATTTGCTGTCACTGAGTTAACGTTTTCAATGAGTGCTTCACGTAATCAATACATTATCTATCGCATAAGGATCTGCCACGACCATCTTCATACGACCTCTGCTTTGCTCCGCCTTAGAAAGATAAAGCTCCATTCAATCCTTTCAATCACAATTATACTTGCATCACACCTGATCTCCTCATCAGTCAATGTATCGCTTACATCCGCCCATCGGGTATCATTCACCTGCGTCCTCACCCCTGCCTGGGCCCTCTCAGCAATATCTGGGCCCGTAGATCTACACGGAGCACTGGAAATTAGGCTGACGCACAGAGGAAACCAGTCACATTTAACAAAAGAAAGGAGTATGACTATGAAGATGCAGATGTCATTTAGTCAAAGAGTAGCGAACCATTTGGATGGGCGGACAAATGAAGTCATGGGAAAATCCTCTGTAGCAATATCTAAAAACCGCTTACACAAATTCTGCCGGTCTCAAGATCTCATTTCCAGCTAAATTCATGCAGTTCACGTGGTAAGATTAGTTTCGAGGATGTGTGCGAAACCTGACGTAGGCCAACAGCGATGTACTTTTGTCGCTCTTTGTCAGCCACATGTCTTTCTTTATGTCTTAACAATACCCTCGTCCTCTAACCGCCAACCCACACTTCTCACATCTGACCATCAAACTGGTTAGCCAGGCCACCGTCTCTGACCATCCCACTGGTCACCAGGGCACTCACCTCTGACCATCCCACTGGTCCCCAGGGCTCTCACCTCTGACCATCCCACTGGTCACCAGGGCTCTCACCTCTGACCATCCCACTGGTCACCAGGGCTCTCACCTCTGGCCATCCCACTGGTCACCAGGGCTCTCACCTCTGACCATCCCACTGGTCACCAGGGCTCTCACCTCTGACCATCCCACTGGTCACCAGGGCTCTCACCTCTGACCATCCCACTGGTCACCAGGGCTCTCACCTCTGACCATCCCACTGGTCACCAGGGCTCTCACCTCTGACCATCCCACTGGTCACCAGGGCTCTCACCTCTGACCATCCCACTGGTCACCAGGGCTCGACATATCTCGCCTTTGCCACAGCACTGTCACCTTTGATCTGCATCTCCACCTTTACCCCGTCGTTCTCGTCTGTGCTCTGACTCCCTCACCCCTGAATTGGTCGTCTCACCCCTGACCTGACCCCCTCACCTTTGATCTTGGTCGTCCAGTCGGGGAAGTGACTCTCGATGCCCTGGCGAAGCTCACGTATCGCACCGTCGCCCTCCCCTCGACGCCACAGTAGACTCGCCCGCTCTACGAACGCCTCCGGCAGGCAGCGCTCCAGTCGCTCCAGCTGCAGCAGGCAGTTGGACGCCCGCTGCAGCTGCCCCGCCCTGCGGTGATGTCATCAGACGTGGCGTCACACGGCGGATGGCGCGCGCTTCCGTCATTTCGAAGAGAGACACGAAACCGTGGAGCGGCTCGATGGGGTGAGAAGACGCCATAGCGGCAGGGTTGCGCGACGTCCAAACGCGACACTGGCAAGGTAAAACGAGACCGTTCGGCGCGTTAGAATGAGGCCTACACTCGGGGGTTGGGCGATTGGTTTTGAGGGGGAGCAAAACACATAAACCTCTGAATTGCTACCATCAAAGTGACGCCGCTAACCCAGGTCAGCAATACCAATCGGGTGAAATCTGGAGCCCAACACTTCTGCAGTAGGTACATTCGTAGACCGTGACGATTCCACAAACGAATCAGCTATAACGGTTCCAGTAACACGCCTGCAAGTAGTTGCGCAGGTAAAAATACAGCGAAAGGTACGGCAAAGACGATGCTAACATCATGCAAAATGCCTGCTGCATTTGCAAATGTCTAAGCGCCCATATGACAGAAGCACTAACCAAAAATGTCAGCACGTGTCACTAAGAAAGCCAAGGTTGGGAGCAAAATGACCATTGAAGTTGGCGCAACCAAAAACACCAATAAACAACAAAACGAAAGCCGAGATGTCACAGCGACAGCCCGGGGCGGGCCTTACTGGCGCGAGACCCGAGCGCTGCGGAGCCAGCAGCGGCCAATCTGAAGGTCGAGCACCTGCGCTGCCGGACTGCCGCGGGCCCGGAGGCGGTCCCTGGCCAGCGTCAGCACCGCCCGCCGAGCCGTCAGCACCTGAGCGCAGGTCAGGTCAGGCCAGGTCAGGTCAGGTTAGGTCAGGTCAGGTCAGGTCAGGCCGGTGCAGTGCGTGGTCAATGTCGGACCGGACGGCGTGAGAACTGAGGAGGCAAGGCAAGCGATGCCACACTGGTATCGTGTGTGGGAAACAGTGCAGTGGACACTGAGAGGCGAGGTCAAGTCAAGGTCAGGTACACTGTGACACGGGTGTCAATGACCGTGAACGTGGACAGATTCCGAACCTTAACGGTACCTGACACTTGGCCGCGAAACCATTGGAAGAGCGGTACCGATATCTTAAAGCCCCAGTTACATTAAATGAGGCGGATTGTGCTTGCCACTACCCTCCCGGAGATTGCTCGCTGTGATCCCGGTTAATCCGGCGCAACTCCCGCAGACTGAAGCCTCACTTCACTTAACTTCACTTCAGCCGGACACTTGTTCACACGGCCGTACCTCACAGCTCGTCCCAGAGACAAGCCGGACAACTCATTCCGGTCCATGCCAGTCCCGTACTCTAAGCCCCCACAGAACACGCACGAGCCATCCAGCACACACCTCCGACACACGTCAATGCCGGCACACTGCCCACACCACACGGTAAACACCCGTCACACATTTGTGACACATCAACGCGGTATACATGCATCAGTTACATGACGTATTAATGCGAGGCACCTTCCATCACTTTCATGACAGGTGACACACTGATGTACATCACGTGACATTTCAACGCCTGACACACGTCACCCACGATACAGCAACGCAGAACACGTGACACCCTTCAGACGAACGGACTACACCTCGCCCCTGGCCTCCCTGAAGACGCCCCTGGCCTCCCTGAAGACGCCCCCTGGTCTCCCTGAAGACGCCCCCTGGCCTCCCTGAACACGCCCCTGCTCCGCCTGGCCATGCCCCTGCTCTCCCTGGTCCCATCCCTGCTCCGGCTCGGTGGCTGACCGACTCTATGGTTAGGACGGCCGACTGCACAGTCTCCAGCCGGCTCTGCCAGACGGCCAGACCCGACCCCGCCCCTGCCCTCCCTGGCCCCGCCCCTGTGCCTCCTGGCCCCGCCCCTGTGCTTCCTGGCCCCACCCTTGCCCTCCATGAACACGACCCTGCTCGGTGGCTGACCGGTTCCAGGGTGCGGACGGCCGACTGCACGGTCTCCAGCCGGCTCTGCCAGACGGCCAGCTCCTCTGTCGGGTCCGGCTCTCCCTCGGTCCAGAGCAGCGCCGGCAGAGAACGCTCCATGTCGCTGAGAATGTGCAGCCTGAGCCGCACAGGTCAGGTCAGGTCAGGTCAGGCCACCGAAGGTGCAGTACCGGGTTACAGGTGAGGGGGCGGAACTCGTCCGCGATAGGCGAAACATGGTAATTACAGTGGCAGATCAGAGCAGTGATACACTGGGAGGAGAAAGCAGCACAAGCAAGTCACAAAGTGGTCTGCTTGAGGGTTTGAGCCCTGGATCTAGAGGTCTGGGGTTCGATTCCTGCCACAGGCAGCTCAACCTCGGTTTTCAGCAGAAGCCGGCGCCGCCCATAACGTCCGCCGCCCCAGCTGTAGCAAGAGGAGCCAAGCAGAAGAAGTGGTGAACTGACGGAATAATTTTAGAGGCATTGAAACTATCGTCGACGGGTCAAGCGCAGCGGAACAATTACGTTCATTACTCAGCCTAATGACCATCCCAATCAACAGCAATCTGAGCACTTTTGGGATGTCGGGATGGATGTCCTGCATTCTGTTTCGTCAAACGATAACGAACAACCGACGCGAACTCGACAGATCGTTCAACGTAGGCCTTCAGGACGCGTCGTAAACCGCACGTGCAGCGTGCACGGCGCTCACCTGACCAGGTGGTCATACTCTCTCGCGTAACTGTCCTTTTCCAGCGCCGCAGCGCACAGTGGCGCCATCTCTTGTTCCCGACAGAAGCTCAGCATGCGCTCAAACTCCGCAGCCTGCCGCCGGTCTGTCACGGAAGCGGAAATTGGTCATCGACATACGGTCGCGCTGCCATACGCACGAGCTTACGCACGCATTACTTCCTGACAAGAAGTACCGCGATAATCAGACATCGCAGTGGGGCGTTCTGAATGGTTTCGATAGTACAAAAACAGAAAAAGCAACGGCACCAAGAAACAAGAAACAAAAACAACAAGAACGCCAGCCAACATGAAATGCTTGATTATTTTGATAACTTTGCATTCGCAATATGACGCACACGTATTCAACACCACTTTTGTGTGTATTTCATAACGTCACTGGCCGGCAGGTTTGCTGCCACCAGTGAGGCACTCGGCGGCGTACAGGCACTAAACATAAGCGGGTCAATGGAACACCAACATCGGCTTAACAAGCTCCCACACAAAGATCGCAGTACGATTGCGTGACTAATCACTAGCGTACTGGCTTCTTTTTCCACGCGAGTCCATTACCCACGCTCCCGATGCCCCCACACAACCCACCGCAGGTAGAGCCACACCAGCGTACGTGACCCAAGGCTGCCGGCTACGGCTGCGGTTCGCCCTATTATTCTGGCGATCCGATCCCAAGTCCCAGTCGCACCAGCGATAACAACCTGCGTGGGATTGTGCGAGAACGCAGCCCCAATGATCAGCCAGTGCAAAATGGCTGCGGCAGCACCACGCCCACGCCATGAGCAGCTTCTGCTAACAGCAGGCCGCTTGTTTGGCGCAGGGTTCTGCGCCCTCCTGAGGCTGCACAGAGGCGTGCATTCTTCGCTCCAGGAGGGGTCGTACCCGCGTGCAGGAGCGTGCAGCCGACTCCAGCACCCCAGGAGTCGAGTGGCGCCGACTCCAGGGCCGACTCCAGATCCTCCCAGCGGCCCAGCCTCCACGTGGCCTCCACACTGCCGATGGATAATGACAGCAGCTGAGCAGAGCAGCGCAATCAACTGAGCAGAGCAGCCCAATCAGCTGAGCAGAGCAGCCCAATCAGCTGAGCAGATCAGCCCAATCAGCTGAGCAGAGCAGCCCAATCAGCTGAGCAGAGCAGCGCAATCAGCTGAGCAGAGCAGCCCAATCAGCTGAGCAGAGCAGCCCAATCAGCTGAGCAGATCAGCCCAATCAGCTGAGCAGAGCAGACAAATCAGCGGAGCAGAGCAGACAAATCAGCTGAGCAGAGCGGACAAATCAACTGAGCAGGAAGCCAAATCAGCTGACACAGAATCCACGTCAGGGAACGCAGGAGACACGTCAAGAAACGCAAGAGACACGTGACGAACACAGGGGAGACGTCACGTAACACACGATAGGCGGCACGTAACACAGAAGCGTGACGCAGCGCAAGAGAAGTGTCACGCAATGGAGGAAATGCACAACGTAGCACAGGGAAGCGTCACGTAACGTAGGAGATACATCCGTAACACGGGACACGCCAAGTAATTCGAGGGTTACGTAAGTAGCCACTGTCACCCACCTGTGTACCGTCCTAAACGGTAGAGGCTTTGCTCCCGGCACTTGACAGGATACCCGTACCAGCACTGGTGTCATGTACGTCATGTACATGACATACATGTACCAGTACTCTAATCTACCATGTATATGTGCCATGAACACACACTAATGTACCAGTACTCTGCTACCATGTGTCATGGTAGCAGTGTACTAGCGTCACGCAAGTGGCATTACCCTAAAACGTCAGATACTTCGCAAGCTATAGGATACAGACGTAGCTACCAGAAAAAGCAACAGTCATCAGAAACGGCGGCCAACGAGGGATACCCCGTGGGGCCTTCTTGTCTATTTCGGTGTCAGCGCGAGCTCCGTGCGTTGGCGGTCCACATCAGCCCTTTTCGCGTAAGCGCTATTAGACAGCAACCTGATTGGTGCCAAATCGGATCTCCTCAACAAATGGCATAAACTGGAGCGGAATAGCGGTCTGCCGTCATACCTATCAAAATACGGTATGTTTTTGTTAGCTCGGAGGCGGTCTTGTTTCATTATCATGTACATTTTCGTCATTTCGCGTTTACGATACTTCGCTTTCTTCCAATGGAGCCTGACGCACGACCGTAACATGACGACTTTACGTATCATGATAAAACAAAAACGTTTCCGGAATAGTGTGTATCAGCTACTTCGAAAAACCCACCACGAAATTCACCAGCTGTGTGTCCTATTGCACGCACAATCCAATTAGGTGCCTGTGTAATGCGACGGAACCAAATCATGTATGAAAAGAGCTACGCCGGTGGCTTCTCTGATCATTTATCAGGGGATAACATGGTGCTTTGAGGTTGTAGTCCTAACATGGTGCTTTGAGGTTGTAGTCCCGAAAGCCCAACACGTGGACAAGACCACTGGTACCTTACATTAAGACGTTATCAGCAACATATCAAGCCGGAAGCTAACTGCTGGCGCAACTGAAGACGAATAAGGGGACACAAACCCTCGGGTTTGCAGCAAGTTAGCTGGGCTCAACGCTACCCTCCCACGTACAATCCTAGCGATCAAACAAATCAACGCCCCGCCCTTCACTAGTCGAGTCTTAGCCAGGGTACCAGCAGGCGAGGCCATAAACGGCCGATCTCCCTTCACGCGACCCCGACGGGCACGCCCCAGGCGTCCTGCGCTGCCCGGCCGGCGGGTCGCCGCCCGACGCCACTTCGACCCAACGGCAGTCGATACCCAGCTCACTGCGACGCCCGTTTCCGGCAAACGGCGCCCCGCTTTATGTGGGCGCCGTTGACGCTGCGCAGCGGTCGGACCGTGTCCGACGGTGGCAGCGGCGCCGGACCGTGTCCGCCGGCCGCAGTAACGGACACGTGAGACCGTGTCCGCCGGCCCCAACGACGGACACGAGACCGTATCCGCCGGAGGCAAGGACGGACATGTCGGACCGTGTCGGGCGGCAGCAGCGGCGGACACGTCGGTCCATGTCCGGCGGCAGGAGCGGCGGATACGTCGGACCGTGTCAGCCAACTACAGCGGCGGACACGTCAGACCGTGTCCACCGGCCGCAGCGGCGGACATGTCAGACCGTGTCCGCCGGCCGCAGCGGCGGACACGTCGGTCCGTGTCCGGCGGCAGCAGCGGCGAGCACGTCGGACCGTGTCCGCCAGCCACAGCGGCGGGCACGCCGGACCGCGGAATTCTTGCAGGGCTGTGCAATCGAAGGTCTTGGCCAGCGCTCTACTCGACGACGGAGGTCTTCAGTTGACAGGTTGAATCGATCATGGCGATGGCCTGGCTGGCCCTGAGCAGTCGGTCCAAGCGAACGCAAACCTGAATACGCCAGCAAAAACGTTCTTAAGGACTGCTGCATGACACGATTTCAAGAATGATGCAATATTATGGATTTCGCACAATCCTGACGAACTATGTTCGGGAATTGTGCGGAGTTCTAAGCAACTGTTTCAACCGATGAATATGTCAAGACGTTAAAAATACGTGTCCGGAAACGCTGCGCTGGAAAAGCCTGAAACGCTAAAAACACTCACGACCAAATAAATTGTTGTTTCAAAACGCCATACCACATTTAAAGAAAAACACCACGCAAGACATGTGAAGACGACTTTAGCCGGCGACCCAGTTAGCTCCAAACTAGAACGGCGGGCTTCTGCACCGATAGTCGGCCGCTGTCCGAGCGCTCCGGGACCCAGGGCAGGCACCGGCCGCCACTAGTCCACACACATCGGGACGCGGCGGCTGCCTGCGGCGACCATTCCCGCTTCCGGCGGACGTGCTGTCGCGTGGGTGTCGCGACAAACGTGACGCAACACGGCAAACAGGACTTATGGCCCTCCAGGTCATTACCGGGCCAGGTCAGTTGGCAAACGCGCCCATACATTCAACGATAATAGGGCGGGATGTTTACCCACTGTATTGATTAGCGCTAATAGTTCTATTTGCACGCCGAAGTCTCATTACGGGGAAGCGTATTATGCATGTACGCCACGGTCCAGACTAAATGACGTAAGACAGCAAGACAGACACGTGAGACAGTCGCATGCAGACTTCCCTATCGATTCCCACAATGACCACTGGCAATCAAGGGGGCGATGAAATGCTCAGAAAATTGCAGCCGTCGTGCTAGGAAAGAATACGATCAAAAAAAGAAAGAAAAAAGATCGCAAAGACACATACAACAAAAAAGACCCATCAGAAACTTGTTAATACCGGAACATGAAGATACTTTCTTAAGCACAAACAACTGTTTTAATACAAAGCGTCGTATGAAAAACTGCCACGTGACGCGACACTATTTTCATCTTTTCGACGACTCAGCTCCGCATGACTGGAGCAAATACCCAAGACGGCGCAACGTGACCGAAACATCAAAAGAGTAACGCCGGTCTGAGTGACGTCATAGGTAGCTTTCCACCTGCGGTGCAGGAACCACCGGCGAGCATCCGTATCGAACAAGATGGCCGACACGAAAAGGTTTTCAGGCCAATCCGGCGCCAGTGACACGTCATGAGTGGACGGATGACGGACATACTGCGGGCCAGGCGCCAGCGACACGCCGCGGGTGGACGGATGACGGGCATACTGCGGCCAGACGCCAGCGACACGCCGCGGGTGGACCGATGACGGGCAAACTGCGGCCAGACGCCAGCGACAGGCCACGGGTGGACGGATGGCGGGCATACTGCGGCCAGGCGCCAGCGACACGCCACGGGTGGACGGATGAAGGACATACTGCGGCCAGGCGCCAGCGACACGCCACGGGTGGACGGATGACGGGCATACTGCGGGCCAGGCGCCAGCGACACGGACGCGGCTGGGTCATTCGCCAGCGATCCCTGCATGGAGTCACATCAGATCATATCAGATCCCTGCATCCCAGTCACACAACGAAAGCCTGCGTTCAGGAGGCGCCCGAGAGCGCTGCGACACGAGCCCTGAACCACCGCCCGAGGCCTCGCACCGTCAAAACACTCACACCGTCGCCTGGAGGCGGGTCGTCCCCAGCCGCAGCGCCGTCACAATATTTCCGGCGTCGCCTCGCGGCCGCGTCAGCAGCGACAACCGCTAATGGCTGAGACGTCGACCGTAAAAAACGTTCGCCGGCAAACATCGCCGCGGCGGCGGCAAAACACGGCCTTTGTGACGTCACTGCTGACCACCGCACCGGGAATATCACCACCGGTGAAACAACTGGGGAGGGGGGGGGGACAGGAACAGGAGCTAGGAGAGTGTCCTCCAATTTTTACAAAATCGTGTTCGGTCCCTTCTAACTTTGCCCGTAGAGTACAAGTTTTTCATGTTTTTTTCCCACTCAATGTGTCATTTCAAAGCCAGAGTGTTACGCAAAATCTCAATCTGACCCCCAATCATGAGTTGTCCTCCCAATCACATAGAAGTAATTGCACCCCTGCACCACAACGCAAACGACCCCATCCAAAGGCGATGCTCACTCACTGACGTCACCACAGAGTCACGGCAAAAACACATCAGCCACGGCCACCGCCGGTCCCTAGTGGTCCGTGGGGCCCACAAAAACGGCGGGGGGGGGAGGAAGGGTCGACCAGAGCGGGAGTGGCTGACATGGAATAGTGCCTTGAAAGCTTTTCCTCCGCCAGTACTTGACCTTGAACTTGACCGTGAGACCGGAACTAATGGCGCACGGTCGTAACTGTCGGAAGTTGACGTTACGCGATGGAAACAGCGAACGCCACAGCCTCAACCGAAGACAATTAGACGTCGAACTCCTATGGCTCTGGATAAGAGGCCAAAAATTTGATCGGCCAAAAATTGACGGAAGCCGAGGTGTTTTTTGGTCGGTCGCGAAAGTAATTTTGAAAATTTCTGAGACCAGAAATAAAACAGATATATAAGGTTCTTCACAAAGGACCGCGTGGCGCTGATATGAATACAGCAGTGGCTAGCGCTTCACAAAGGACTGCGTGACGCTGATAGGACTACAGCAGTGGCTAGCGCTTCACAAAAGACTGCGTGGCGCTGATAAGACTACAGCAAGGGCTAGCGCTTCACAAAGGACTGCGTGACGCTGATAAGACTACAGCAGTGGCTAGCGCTTCACAAAGGACTGCGTGGCCCTGATGAGACTACAGCAGTGGATAGCGCTTCACAAAGGACTGTGTTTTTTGGAGTTTTAGGGCGCGCCGAGTACTGTGGTCATTTTGCGTCCATTTCACAAAGGGCTGCGTGGCGCTGATACAGTTACTGCAATGGCTAGCGCTTCACAAAGGGCTGCGTGGCGCTGATAAGACTACCGCAATGGCTAGCGCCTCACAAAGGACTGCGTGACGCTGATAGGACTATTGTAGTGCCTAGCGTTTCACAAATGGTTGCGTGGTGCTGATAGGACTACTGCAGTGGCTAGCGCTTCACAAACGGCTGCTTGGCGGTCCTCGCTGCGCAACATTTATGAGAAGGGCAAAGCCGGCAAAAACGAAAACATGTTACAAATACCAACAAAATACCTAAAGCGCACCACTTGTTCATCAACCCTCATCACTGAGCATGAGAGGGTGTAGTTCATTCGGATGGACAACATGGCCGCAGGACCGTAAGACCAGAGCCATCCTGCCTTGGAGCACGATCGTCACACGTCTCAGCCACCATCTCCTGGCTCACCCTATTCATCTATCAAATATCATACATCGACGCACGCGACTCCTCTGTAAGGCCTGAACCGAAGCACATCGCATCGCCTCGTCCCCTCTCGCTCTTTGTTAAGTCCCATTGCCCATGTGCCAAAATATCCTTTTCCTCCGCGAGGCGACGGGGCGTTGCTTCCGTAAACCAGCTGCCACCGCATACATCCTCCTGGTGGTTTCTGACAACAAACCCGAGGCGCGTGTACCGGACGAGAGATGTCGGCCCGTGCTCTGCCCTGATCCCTGGTTTATCGACACGCAAACCGAGACAGGAGGAACTGATAACGTCTGATCTTTCCTTACGTTGACGTCCAGTCCTAGTGACAGCAGCCCTTACTTTCCTTCTGACGCATGCATTACGTGCCAGTCGAAGTATGATATTTCACCGTAATCTTTCATGTATCATTCACCTTAAAGGGAGTGTTCCCCATTTATGTGGGGTTTTGGACTGAAAAAGTCACCCTGAAGACATTTCCGTGCTATTCACAATCCTGCCGTTCTTAAGACCCAAGCTCCTCTAGTTGTTGAGCACCATGTCCGCAAAATGGGGAAGCATTTCGGGAGAGCATTTAAATCATCTTGACATTCATGACGTCATGATAACGCCATTCAAATCCAGCCGTTCTATAAGCCATATGGCGATCAGCGCCAAGAAAAATACAATTGTCGTGGCGTTCGTATCTGCCGTTTGTGAGCGCAGTTTCCAGATATAACAGCGGTCAATTGGCCCTCAGTCAGTGTTATGCAGGATACGATGACGTAATCAAACCATGACGCATTGAGGAACATCTTTACAATACAAAACATTGTGCTGTCTACAGTAGTCTTTTCCACTTAACAAGTATACCAATACTGTGAGTGAGCTTATTAGTATTAGTCAAGTGAGCCTATTTCTTCATACCTGGTGCTTCTTTCAAAAGTGAAACATCCTCTTTCAGTGTCGGTCAAAACGCAAGCTTCTCACACCAAATCGTTCGTGTTCATTGGTTGCGTGGGTACGAAGCCATACGGTCTTTAATCAACGGAACTAACCGAACGCCATGAACGTCATATGTTTAGCCGGTTTGAACCGGTTTCTATTCGCCGTTCGCTGATTGCCGTTGGTTGCTAACAACGCAAGAACAAGCGCTGTTGATGACATCGCCTACGTTTACGTAAGACTCCCTACCATTTCCAGGGAAGCATACTAGCTCAACGTCTCTAAGTAAATCATGACATGCAATATGCATCAGAGCATCACTGCTCCGAAGTGGCGCCATAGTGACGCACCAGCCCTCTAATCAACTGTAAGCCCACGTGACACAGCGGCGACACTCACCTGGTTTTCGAGCAAAAGCAAGCCACCTGTGCGCAAATAATAACATTTGCCGACTGTAATCTCGGCGTCGATATAGGTCGAAGGCGACACAAGCCACCCCCCGATCAAACGAGATTACATCGATCAAAGTAAGACGAAACCGATTACGAAATTACGTGATTAAATTATTATAAAAAAGGTTACAAAAGTTGAAGGCTGTAGATTGCGTGGTAGATGTGTGGATACTAGTGAAGCACACCAGTTCAGATCACAAACTCGGTCGCCTAATCCATATGGTCGGTCAGATGTGTTTATGATCAGATTGATGGGGATTGCACGCTCACTGCGAAATGACAAATTCAAATAATGAATGTGAAGATGTTCTGCACTTGATGCTTGCCGTCACGCGTAAACTGACATTAGTGTCGGAGGGATCCGGGACCCACAAATTTCTGGGCAGATTGGAATATTTCTGCGTTTTGACGATAAAAATGGCATCAAAACAGAGATGGATCGCAATAGCGTTTTAGTCGTGGCTACCTCCATGCTTACACGTGATTCACCGCCAAATGTTCTGTCGCTCATCTGTTCTTTATTTCATGCTTAGCGTAACAATGTGGACACCTTTCACAAAAGCTTATCGCGTCAGTGGCTTTGATCATCGCAAAAATATTCCCAAATATACTGCAAAGGAGTCAACGTCAAAGCTGTTCATCCGTGTCTACGATGCATACTTCAAAACAGGGGTGGAGTCTCCTATTCAATTGGACGGGGGGGGGGGGGTTAAGCCCTCCGCCCAACTCGGGCTCCAGCACTTTGAAAAGAAAGTGGACCAAATTCCGCGAAAAAACCCCGTTGTTGACACATTTTGGGGGTAGGTTTTTCTCACTGCTTTGTCCGTCACCGATTTTGCAATACTACGCCGCTGATTCAAAACATATGCCAACAAAAGACAAAACAGCGACGGCAAAAACTAGTCGGCAGGCTTCCAGCAGGCTCCGCCAGTGGCTTTGAATTATTACAAAACATTCCCACAAATACTGCTCTAATACTCATACCGCAATCATCACGGACCATTAACCTAGTTACAAGCAGGGAGCCAAAATGTGCAGGCATGTTCTGAAAGCGATGCCGGCGGATATATACTGACGTCGCATGACGCCGTCTGATTTCATGAGGTCAATAGACGCCGCGTGAACCTCCACCGATACCGATCTGCTGCCAAAGACCACTTCTCATTTCACCAAATTCCAAACTCCAGCAGTAGCAACTGGGGCTTTCTGACGCTTCGACGGCGCAGTCATATGGCGCCCATAACGCACGTCCTTATCTAAGTTGTTGACAATTTCAAAATGGGTTATTATGTGTCGCGAAGAATCTGAATCGGTGTATGTATATATTATAAATATATATATATATATATATATATATATATATATATATATATATATATATATATATATATATATATATATATAGAATGAATGATAGCATGCGAGAGGCATTTCGAGAATTGTTCGATTTTAGGTGCATTGGGGTGTATTGGGTAACTGCCGAGTGAATCGAAGAGCGTGTAAGACGGTGCAGTGGAGCCGAAGTACCGCAGACGTTCAGCACGTGATGCGGGACAAGAGCGGAGCACGTGACGCACAGTAGGCATTGTGTTACATTGGCAGCACCGAGGTGTTTCATCGCGACATAAAAGGTATCTGTGGATAGCGTAAGTATGGCTGATCTGCAAGCAACTTATGACTTCCTCCCGCCTCAAAATCCGATGAGATGATTGTGATTTCTTGAAAACCGGATTAATCGATTTTAGTTTGCTGGTGGCCACTGCATCCCGTATACTCTGCTACTAGCCTCGTAAAGAGGTCGATATGGCTGGGTTTAAGCACGTGCCGGGTAGTGGACACGATCCGCGCATGGACGAAGCGTGGCACGCTTTACGGCGGCGTCAGCAAAGCTCTACCACCGGTTACTACAGCCACAGCCACAGCCACAGCCGCAGACCTAGCCGTAGCCGCAGCCGCTAATGCGTTCGCAGAAGCCGACGAGGCACGCCGCAGGCTATTCTGAGGAGCCCGCGCGGCGATGGCTTTCAGCATTGACAACACCATCCAGGTTGAATTTCACTCCGAAGAACGAATGACAGCAGCGAGGCAAAAAGCCACGGCGCCGCATTGATTTTGTACCGCAGATGCCAGGGCACAATCCGGAAGGAGTGCCACCATACCAGGGATGCAACGGCTTGCAACGATTACACCTTTGCCAACCTGCAAAATTAGGTGTAACCATGGTATATACGCCACCAACCAGGGCAGTCGCGTGGGAGAAAAATAACCCCACAACAGTCTCGCATCGAGGCCTTCATCAGCGAACTGCAGATGAATTCAGTGGTATCCCCAGAAATACACCTTCAAGGTCTACCCAAATGACCTTGACCCGAAGCTGATGCGGCCTTGCAATAGAAAAGGTCGCGAGTCTGTCCCTCAAACAAAAAGACGCACCATGTTTCAGAGCATCTTAAAGTGAGTTGGAAAACATCTATGCATGTTTATATCATAAACAAATCAAACGGCAATTTTCCCACGAACAATCTTGTAGAAGATATCATACCTATCTTCACAAGACGCGGACACTGGCCCCGAAGCCCTAAACATCGGGGTCTAACGAAAAGCAGCACGAATCTTTCCTAACACGCGCGATGAAGCGTTTCTCGAAACTCTTCATCCTAGACAATCTAGGGGTGAAAAGTTGAAGGTGGACAAAAACCGATTGAGAAAGGAGACACGTGCCACTTGCACATTCCTACGACGCACTGACACATTTTTCTTGACAGCCGCATATCAGCACCGATGCCTTTATCTTGTGACCACACTGGACATCTGCTACCGACAGGTAATACCACCAAACACCAGACCTCGCCGGCTCTGGCGGGCGCTGGTAAGGGCCATCTGCTCGACCGGCCGCCAGACCAGGCTGGAAACTCTGTGGAAATTTGCCGGAAATTTGGAAATGCTGCCCCACTTTGGGAAACGCTGCCGAACATTTGTGTATGGTCTGCCCCTGCCTCTATGCACAAGGAACTTCGTGTACGTGTAATGCATAACGTCTGAACGTGTACGCCTATTGCACGATGCCAGTATGCTTTATTCCTTCATAAGTAACTCGGGAATCAGCAGGCCTGCAACATTGCATTGAGCCACATCGTGCAGACGTATGAGCAGACATACCAGCTGACATCCCACAGCGTTGCCAAGGCAACGCAACCAATCATTCCGTTTGCGTTTCCGATCACCCACCGCGCCTTACTCAATCAGAGCCGGCTGGCCGGAGCCCCCGCCAGCAAACGCAGCGTTTCGGGGCCGGCAGGACGACGGGGTTGGCGCCCGAGCAGTCAGAACTGGTAAGTCCCGGCCGGCGGGGGGCGGGCAAACTCGGTCCATCGAGGCACCGAGCTGCCAGAACTGGTAAGTCCCGGCCGGCGGAGGCCGCGCAAACCAGGTCCATCGAGGCACCCGAGCTGCCAGAACTAGTAAGCCCCGGCCGGCGGGGGCCAGGCCAACTCGGCCCATCAAGGCACCGAGCTGCCAGAACTGGTAAGCCGCGGCCGGACAGACTGAGGCACGTGCGCGAGGCCCGCGTGCGTGCTCCCAATGCAAGACGCCATGACTCCGCCATGACCGGGATCAGGCCGACGGACAACACGGCGCAGACAATGTGCCACGAGCCGCGATGCCTCAGCAACGAAGGCTCGTGAGTGCAGACTTGGACGTGTTTTCGCGATTGGAGGCCTACATAACGGGGGCCCCTGGGACACCAGAGCCCAGAACAGGGAACGTACGGTACCGCACGTGATCCTATCACACCAGAACAGCGCGCAAGGAAAGGAACTTGTCAATAATGCACAGCTGTGCACAGACCAATTGCATAACGGTACTGGCGGACCTCATTATCAAACAGTTATTTAATATTTCAAACCTGGGACGACCACTACGGGGCTCCTGATTGTTTCCGAATGAATATTACGGCAGGGATCATTTGACGCAATATTTTACGCCAAGTAACCGGGTGCAAAGTTGGACGTAGAACGTCCCGACGACCATTGTGAGCAAATCATTCAAGCCGGCGCCAAGTGCGAATGACCACGGGGCGTTTACCGTCGCACTTCACATCCGCCTGCATCGGTATGCTGTGCCGCAAACCCTCGACGGCGTCCGCCTGCACTAGCATGCTGCACCGCAATGCTACACCACCGACGCCTTGACGCGGCCGTGCGGCCCGGCAGCCAAACGCCGAAGAATCGCCATAACGATCAGCAGAACACTAGCCGTGACGCGGGCCGGCCGTGAACCGGCACACCAATAAAACATAACGTGGGCAATGGCCAGCGTGCACCAAGCATGTTTTATGTCGATGCGCACGCGCGTATCAGTTACCTGAAAGGCCTGATGAAGATGGAATATTTCGGCAAACAACTCGTGGACACGACCGGCTACAACCTGAGCGTTGTGCTGGACACAGGTTTCGAGTTCGCACAAGAAACGGTAGAATCAACCGTATATGTTGGCTGTATTCTAACAGCGAGACTTAAGGTCTCGGCTACATCTGGCCTTACGACAAAGGTTTACCACAAGCGGCCCATTCGCACAATTGTCCAAATGTTGATGTCCCTTTCCGCAAAGTAGCCCTCGTTCTATCCAACGACGTACAACATCTGGATACAACTTGCGGCAGAACACTGTCAAAACACATTTCAGGAAGCTCGGTCACGAACATGCGGAAGCGCGCGTTTCTTGCCTTTCTGCTGAAGCAGAATGTCGGCAATGCCTTACAGAATGTCAGTGAGATGCCTTACTAAGCTGCGAGCCCACGCGTGAATGCGCACCAGTGCATCATACTGCGTCTTCTGCGTCCATCATGCATCATGCATCATACTGCGTCTTCCATATGTCACCAGATTTCATCCATATTCACCACTTGACTTCCAGCATAACAACCGCTAAAGCAATGTGAACAATCCCACGATGGTAAATACCGAATATGGAATATATTACGTCGATTGGCAGGAATGTCATTGGCGAACAGTACTCACAGCTGCTCGCCCAGCTCCTCCTCCCAGGCGCCGTTTCGACCAATCACGTCCCGGGCCAGGCTGAGCGCCGTGTTTGGTTGGTCGAGGTTCAGGTAGCACGTGACCAGGCCCTTGTATCCGGTCAACTCACTTCCTGCCGGCAGCACAGAGGTCGCAAAGTCACGCAGGGCCCGGCACACACAAGTCAAATGCTCCGGCCTGAGGTCACGACCTTGACCTACGTGCGGGACGCCAGCCAGGCAGGTACTCTAGTGCGGACATAAAATTGCAGAGTGTCCGTTTTCAGAGGCTTTGTGGCGAGAATTAATTATTATAGAATGTTTCCATACTTTTGTCTCCGGAATATGCGAAGTTAAGGCTACAACGACGCCCTAAAACATCATTGTCCCATGGCATTATGCACTGATCACGGCAGGATACGCCAGATTTCATCACAATCCACTCGAATAACAATGCCATACTGCGTCTTCCAATGTCACACCACGCTTCAAGGCATGCTGCATTTGGCATCATGCATCACGCCAAGCTGAGACGTGATACATTGATACAGACTACGCTTGGAAATACTCGTGTGATTACGGGCTGGAACGGAACGGTTTTCAGCTTGTAAAATAGCGGATTCGTAGTGACTGGCTGCAAATTGGTGGAATAGACACCACTCGACACTGAAAATTTAATCCACAAAAAGCCCCACTCATGGTCATTCCAACACCAAATTCACGAGTACTTAAAGCCGCGTTACATTTGACGAGGAGCCACGAAAGACTAACGACGACTCTACACAGCCGTTCTCACGCATGCGGCGCTGTTTCGACGGGAGTTGGACGCCGTGCGTACTACAACTGCGTCGTCTCGCCCTCTGACCTCACGCACGCACTTAAATGCTGCTGTGGTCCTCCGCGCCCTCACAGACTCTTATCTAGATGCCCATCGCAGCACCTGTCATAGCCCATGCACAGAGGCTGGCTAAAACCCTTCTCGCCAGTTTTCCTCCCAAAAAAAAATAATTCGACAATTAGTCCAAAGACGGTTTAAAAGCACCACTTACTCAGGCCATATGACATATTAACTTTCGTTTGTGAGGTGAGAACGACAGTCACTGGTCGCCATATTTAGCTGACGGCCAGGATATCGTGCCATTCAGTCACATCAGCCACTAACCCAGCCAAGGTCGTCAAATGCGCTCAACAAGCTCGCCACCTTGGCCTAAGCACTCCCTGCGGTGCTGTCTAACCCGGCGTAAAATATCAGATACAAGATCCAAGATACGACACGAACCGCCCGGATGACATCAAAACACTGCAGAGCAGTCAAGTAGGCTGACGGTTTTCCTGGAGCGCCGGCCGCTTGGATGCCGACAATGATTACTTTCCGCACGACACTACACCGCATTAGGGTCAATGAGGAAGCTTTGGCGGTGAATGGGCTTCACAGCACGAAGTTTGTCCATTTCTCGAGCCTCTCCCTAACTGCTGCCGAGCAGTCTGGACCTTCAGGACACGCGACTCAACTTGACACAAAGTGACAGCTGAAACGGTTGCCAAGCTATTCGCCAATGCCTGGCGAACAGTTGGGAAAATAAATACAAACTCGACCCAGGTTGACACCAAGTCACCATACTACAGATCTCACAAGCAAACCAACTTTCGGTGACGCACGCAAAGCCAGTGAGTATCGGAGGACGTGCAGGAACACGAACCCCTAATCAGCTCCTGGCAGGGATAACACTATTGGTCAATCATAACAATTCTTCAGCAACAGAAATGACGGAGAACAGCTTTCTGGCACATATAGTGACGTCAACAGGACCAGTCAGGTGCCATGACCAAAAGCGGGTATGGATTGTCGCCTTAGGCTCACGTTACGACTGACTCTGCTCTTAATCTAATCGCGTTCTTCCGAAACAAGAACGTAAACGAAGCTCACACAACAACGCACGGTTGCACCACCAGTGGCATTCAGCAGAAGTCCAATTGCCTCCTGCCAACCAGTCAACAACTGCCAACCAGTCAACAACCTAAGTGACTTCACGCTTCGCCAGTCGACATAAGACACACACGTTTTTGACGAAGTCGACGACACTCCACGCTCGCCCCGCATAACGCCACGTTCCGTGGAATTCGTCGTTCCGTGGAATAGGTCGTTTCGTGGAATAGGTCGTTCCGTGGAATTGGTGACGAACCGGACGTACTCCGCCCGCCTGGCGGGCAGCGGTAAATCCTCTGCTGGCTGACCATTCTCGCGTAAACGCACGCGACAGCAGGGCAACAGAACACCGCAGTCAATCAGCCATGGTCGCCGCGGGCTTGCTAGTCAGCGACGCAGAACAATGTTAGCAGCGCATTGCCATCTCGGCTACAAACGACGGTGAGCTAAACTGCAATGCCACCTCGGCTACAAACGACGGTGAGCTAAATTGGCACGCTGGGGAAACCTTCTCACCCGGCCCCCGCAGTTGTCAAGACCGGCGTTCCAGGGCTGTTGGTAACATTACATGTATTGATCTCCGGTACTTTAAGGGCTCCAACAAGTCATGATCAAAACCCTTGGAACTATCTTGGAAAAGTGAATTTCAGCGAAGCGTTAAATGCTTCGATGACAGAAAACCTGCAGCCATTAGAGACGCGTTAGTCTGAATAATACATGTCCACCTTGAAGAAAATGCTCCTCTTGTTACAGCACCTGTACAGCTCAAACCTTTTACAGCAAGCTTTGGTGGGTGTTAAGCATCAACAAGCATAGCATCAACAGCACGCGTCGTGAAGAAAATGACACCATATCGGTAACGATACTTTCACTGTGTTTTTAACCGAAGCCTGACAGTCGGCGGCACACGCCTGAGTGATGCTTGAGTGAAATTGCAGAGACAAAGTATGGCTGATAATTGTCTTCCATTGGCGAAGGACCCAGCCGCTGTCTCTAAACATCAAAGGTCGTCCTCTAGCGTCCCACCGCCTCTGTTTTGTCGAGCTTTTTATGGCGACAAAACGAAGCACACAACCTCCTGCAACGTAGCGCAGCCTCCAGCGCCTGAAGCCACGTCTGCCGTTGCCGGGGGAGGGAAGGAGGGGGGTTAAAGGTGAGCCAGCACAGTTGCCCCGGGGCGCGGCGCCCACCATGTCCGGTCGCCAACACCAGGGTCGATACAAGCACGCCTTGCCCTACTGTGTAATCGCCGGGGGAGATCGATGCCATCGTCTGTGTCGCTGGACGATGCGCAGTGGCGCGCACAGGAGCGGCGAGCGGGGGGAGACGGGGGAGGGTGATGTTTCTAAGGCGCAAAAGTGTGATTCATGATGTCAATGGTCCACGCGGAGCCGGTACCAGGCTTTCCGCCACACGCCAATGAAATTATTGGTTAAGTTCGATGATCCATCTTATTGTCCATACCCTGATGGAGAAGCACCGCGTGGTCTCATTAAGTGTTCAGTCGAAGCGGGGAAGCCTGCTGAGTCGGACTATGCCGACTTCTTCGGCCAACTGCACCAAACGCATTAGGACAGAGTGATCCAGTCCAAACCAGTCTGATACGAAATCCGCTTGATGCAACGAGATGCGAGTCAAGCATCGACTCCATCGGCGGCATCTCGTGGCCTTAATGATCCGGTGCACACACAGCAAACCGGAGACAGAACCACAACATTAGGGACGGGAACCCCGGTAATTATTGTGCGCTTGGCAAAAGACAGAACGCCACAAAATGCGTGGATCTTTCTGAGCGAAAATAAGGAATACCACACCACAAGATCCACAAAACCGTCAGGATATTTTTGGCAATATTTCCCCAATGCCTTTCCTCCGGAAATAAAGCACTTCCGAAGGAAGAGAGCCCACCCACTTATCCCTGCAATTTCCTACAGTTCACTACGAGCTTGACTTTCTTTTTCAAGTGAGGCCACCTTTGATCCACCCCCCCCCCCCCCCTCTTACCACAGCTCCTACCTATTTCTACCGAATTTCTGGCGCCTTTATCCCTGAATACCAGTCGCGGCAGCTAAGGCATGTCCACTACCTCTGCCACAGCCCCGTCAACGGTACCCACGTCGCTGCCGTCTACGAACTCGTGACTCACTCCCATCACTGGTCCCATCTAAGTCCATCCCTAGTCACTCGTCCGAGTCCCATCACTAACCGAACCCAGGTCATCCCGTCAGCCCAGAGGACGTCATCCCCCCAGGTGAGACGACCTGGCGCCGCCCCTGCCGCGGCGCCGCCGACCCTCGCGTCGGGCCGCCGCCGCGGTCAGTCGCGTCCCACAGCCGGCGGCGGCAGCGCGCAACCGGTCCTGGTCCAAGGAGGCTCACTTGGTGCAGGCTAGACAGTGACGTCCGCGAGGGAACACATCTGCATCAGGAGCGAGCACTGTCGGCTGCTTAGCCAAGGTTAACAGGTGACAAGCTCCTCGATTGTTTGACTTTGACAAACAAGGAAATCGCGTCAAAGACCGTAGCACCATCCAAGCTCCTTTGAAAAGCCTTCACGAGACTGGGAATTCGGACCGACAATCGTACCCGTGCCACGACGGAGCTGATCACGCACGCTCCCAGCGACGTCATTATCGCCAGCACGTGTGACGTCATCACCACGACGATGGCCGTGGACACGTCGCCGCCCGCGGGCGGCTCACGGACCGAGCCACTACCGCTCGACCCCGCCAAGCTGACGCAGGCCTACCGGCACTCGGCCGCAGTCGCAGTTCCCGAGGTGGCCACTGGGCGGCGCTCGCCTCTGGCCGGCCACAACATGCCGCCGATCGAGCGGCTGCCGTCAAAGTTCGCCATGCGTCGCGACGTGCAGCGACTGGTGCGAGACGAGGCGGAGTGCGGCCGGCAGCGCCCGCCCACCCCCGCTCGGCCGAGTCTGCCGCAGCTGGACGCCTCAATGGGCGCGTCCGTGTGGTCGACCGGGGCATGTCAGCGAGGCTGCAGGTCAAGGTCGGAGCCGCGCACAACCGGCCGCGAGAACCAGGACGAGATTGACCAGGTGAGCCCCGCATACACAGCGCATGTTAATGGGGGCAAAAATGCCAGATGATTTTCCAAAATGCCGGGATGTACGAAACTTATGTACTGTTGAATCCCTTTGTTTTTTCGGGCATTATTTCATCCAAATGAAAAACAAAAAACAACGTAACTTTGCAATATTTACATCACAGGCCACTCAACGACGGCCACGCCCACCAATAAAAATTACGTGGTCCAAGTGATCAAAGTGCCCAACAAAATCTCTCAACCATTCGACCATTTTTCGGTGAACCAGCGACAGTACAGCAACACGGCTTCCTCTAACCGCGCTCTCCGCTGGCACAGACCGCAGACCTGCTGGACGTGAGCGTGCGCAGCGACGGCGGCGGCTGGCGGTCAGTGCGGGCTCGGGTGTCGCGAGACGACAGCCACGCCGTGGCGTCTGCGGGAACGACACGGCCGGCCGCCGGCGTCACACTGCCACCTATCGGCGTCTCCGGGAAGCACACGCCGGTACAGCGTATGACCCGGCAGGAGACGCAGCGGCTGCTGGCGCAGGCCAAGATCAACCTGCAGGCCATGGAGGCGGCCAAGGCGCTGCCGACGGCCGCCACCTCGGCAGTGACGTCATCGGGACCGTGAAGTGACGTCACGCTACGGGAAACAAGGACAACGGGCGTGGAACGGTGCGGGGGGGGGGTTGTGATCCGTCGAGGTCGGGTGTTTCGACAGGGGCGGTATGTCGTGCTGTATGCGGCGTCCTGGAGTACTACGGAGTGCGATCCGCGCTAGCTGGTGAAGGCCAGGAAGGAACAACACACCCGCGGCAAAACAGAGTGGCGACCAAACCGCCCCGATCCGTCCACGCACGCCACGTCCACTTACACCGGTCAAGCCGAAGCCGGCAATCGTTCCTGAAGCTGGTGATCGTTCCTGCTTCACAGATAGCTGTCCTGTGCGCCAAAAGGACAAGCTTGGGTTCACAGCGTTTTACGGCGGCGAGCGACGCCTCCCTGGGCTATCCCTGCCAGTTGGAACACACTTGCAGACTTCGAGCAGGAAGTTTAGCTTCACTGTCGGGTGCCGGAGACATTTTCCGCGTGCATCGGGACATTCGCCGCGTGCTTGTCAGCCGCGCGTGTGCTACCGCAGGAGGACCTGAGAGGGTGGGGGCATGGTGACGTGGGAGGGTGATAGCACGGGGACGTGGGCGGGTGAGAGCATGGCCACGTGGGAGGGTGAGAGCACGGCGACGTGGGAGGGTGAGAGCATGGCGACGTGGGAGGGTGAGAGCAGGGCCACGTGGGAGGGTATTAGCATGTGAACGTGGGAGGGTGAGAGTGTCTATGTCGGCGGGCGCACCAGGAAAGCGACAGACGGACGAACGCGGCCCGAGATGCGTGCTGGGAAGTGGCAGACGGCACCTCCTCGAGGGCTGAAGTCAAGCGGAATTATATCGAGACAGATGCTATGTGATAGTGAAGCAGCCTGGTGCTAGGACAATCGTTCACTGCTACGTCAGCGATTCCCAGGCATATCTCTGAGTCGTTCGGTCACTGCAGTTCAGTGACGTTTTCCTTGGCCGAACAGCCACCGCGAGAACTGCCAGACGTCGCCGTGTGTCCTTCTTCAATGGGTATGTCTTGAGTACTTTCGCCTACGTCAGCCCTTAACAACACGGGGCAGCACTACAATATTCTCCCCCGTCGTGTTCTTCGGTGGTAATCATGCTCAGATTGCTCGGTAAGACAATCCTACAGTGCCGGCGGCGGCGCAGCGAGACCGGAAGCGTACTGTTCACGTTGTCTGTTCAAATGTGTATATATATACGCCTGAGACGGGTCGTCCTAAGGCAGTTGTGCTGCATTCAGAAATATAAGTTATTCCGAAGTTGCGCTGCGTTCAGGCTAACAGCGGTAGCGGATGGGGTGGAAAGAACTGTCCAACGCCACACTGCCTCAACATCTGCACTTCATGACGTAACAGTGTTGAAAGCCCCTTGCAGGGGTGCTTCTTTTCAGGAGTGCTGGACATGTTGAAGTTCGGCGTTGAAATGCGGCACTTATTCTACGGAGATGTCAGCAAGTACTTTAATTGGAATCTTCCTTCCATTTCACAATCTTTTATACGCCAGTCAGCCAGGTGCTCAGCAGAAGTTGTGAGAAAACAAATTGGACGCTATTTGATGTCCTACCCAGTTGCCAATGTCCGTTTTCGAGGGCTTTGGCAAAGACTGACGAAAATGTCATAACAGAATAAGAACAAGATCTAAAATTACCAGCCAATTTCGCTCAAGAAGTAGCAGGCCATAAAGAGGGCATGATATACTGGGACATGCTGACATGAAAGTGTGCACCACGTGATTCGTGACCCAACCCAAGCTATGTAGAGCTCTGTGATAGAGCTTCCAAACCGCTGCGCTGCAGAAACAGCTTCAAATTACACCGAGCAGTAAGAAGTACTCGTAATTAGCAGCACTGACAATCGCGAAGAGCCAGATCTGTGATCATATTTAATATAAATCAATTAATGATTTATGAATCACATAATTTTTGGATAAGTTGCAAGCGAATCGACTTTTTCGTATAAAATCAAATTTGAATCATAAATCCCATCATGACTCTCCCAAATAGTTTATCTGAATCGAGCAAAGGCAACGTGGAGCCCAAATGAATCGATTCAATAATTTCTTCAAAAATCATTCAACAACAAGCGTCATCAATACAGCACAAAATCACTATACATAAACTGTGAATACATGATTTACCATTTAAAACACACAACAGTCAGCATAAACACGTTGAATATAGGACCAGTCCATGCTGAATCGATTCACGCGCTAAGATCATTATTTGAATCGGACCTGAAACATTGAGCTGGAATGTGAATCGACGAAGAACCGATTCAGGACAAAAACCATGGTCTAAATCAAATCTGTATCGTACATCAAGGGTCATAAATCCCTGGTCAATCAACCTTAAAAATTCGACCTAAATTTTAATCGAAAACAGGCCTCCAAACAACAAATTCACCAGCGAACATCAGCCCAGAGCAGGCTGCCGCGGTGCACTGCTGTCGCGGTGCACAGCCGCGGTGCACTGCTGCCGCGGTGCACTGCCCCAGTGCACTTCAACACAATGCAGGCATCCACACTGTTCAGTCCACCACATTGGACGCGTTTGTGAGTGTCATGCATCTATGACGGGATTATTTCTTTGGAGAATCCATTGGTTTCGACACATCTACGCCCGGCATGTTTATCCCCGATAAAAAAACGGTCGCATTCGCACGAAGGAGGAGGCCGTGACAGCTCGGGCTTAGGGCGTGTTTTCACGGTGCCCGTTTTCCAACTCGTTCACACTGCAGTCGATACGCATAAAAACACGGCCGTTCCTGTGACAAACATCGTAACAACTTCTAATAAGCAGTAACGGAGCGACAGCGCATCTAGGTCGCAGCCAGTTACTCTGCTACATAAGCACCAGCACGTGTTTATCAACCCCAACCACGCGCCAAAAAGCCTCCCGCCCCCAGACCAGGCACATGAAGGAGCTTTATGCCCCCTCCCCCTCAGCGGCGACCCTGGCGGCGCCTCTGCGCACGTGTTTGCCGTACTGCCCGGCGTGCGGCCGGCGGTGCCGCCATCACTTATGCACGTGATGGTAAATAACGGAGCACAGGCACACACGCAACCAGATCGGCTTTCAATAAGGCTACACGTTTACACGGGCCCGGCTGGGCACCGACGGTCAGACCCTCCCACACGGGGTACGGGTACCGTACACGGTACATGGGGCAGCATGTGGTGACCAGGACGGTACCGGCAGTGAAGACAAACCAGCACACCACGCTAAGCCGTCCACTGACACCTTCAAACGAATGGTCATGAAGATCTCACGGCGAAACTAACTACTGGCGAGGGCCGGCCGGCTGGCGGAAAGCAAAAAAACAAACAAAACTAAATGCAAGTGGGCAGAAGGATTTATGAGCACGGATGGAACGGAGGGGAAGACGGCTGGTGCTGCAACTAATCTAAACAAATCTAATAAGAATATAATCAATCTAAACACACAATCAATCTAACAAAACATTCTAATCAATCTATCTAACTAAAACATATAATCAAAAGGACAATCTAAAAAAAACATTAACGTCGATCAGTTACAAGGAAACAAACACGTGGCAACTTACGCCGCCTAACTATTTTCCGACTCCGAAAAACTGAATGAGGTACAATCAGCGCAAAACGACCCTGCGTGATTCTAAAGTAGGTTAACGGCTTAAATATGCCCGGCTGAACAACGAAAAGTAGCGCTCACTCGATGGTGACCGCCGCGATCAGCTGACTTCCAGCCGAGCAGGCCATCGACCTCCTACCGGGTTCGTGACAACACCACGCTGAACCAGAACGTTTGACATACTCAAATATACGGGCTCCTCGGTCCACTTTGTGCCTTCCAAAGCAATCTCAACATCGCCGCACGGCGTCAGACGTTCAGAAACATCTCAGTCCACTTATGTTGAGTGCTATGGCGTGGGTTTAGTAATCCACGCAAAGTGCGGCAAATGTGGCGCACTGCCACAGCGTGGATGGTGTGGCGGTGACGCGGAAAATGTGGCGCAGTGCCGAATGTCGTCAGCATTAAGACCGCATCAATACTGCCGGTCCGCAACATCCGGGTCCCTTGCAGGCCCGAGCGAGGCGGCAACAATGGTTCTGCGAAGTTCAGTTGTAGCACGGGAAGCACACGATCGCAAATCAGGCCTGCGGCGAAGACCGCCGCCAGCCTACACACTGATGTGGGCCGTTTATAACGTCTCGACCCTCACTATGAAGCCAATTTTTCACTGCAATGACGCACACGGTGGGGGATCACAGGCTTCGCGCACTTAAGCTGCGCCTCCACTGAAGCAATTGCCCGCATACTGACCGACGAAACAGCTGAGCGGCTCCAAGTGAATGTCAGCGATGGCGAATTTACTGGCTTCATTTCTGTAAACGGCTGAGGCGAGCGGCCATTTTAAGAAAGTGATCGATAACCGGACGGTCCGCAAGCCAAGGACTGAAACTAGGACCAGGGCGAGCGACAACCGCCCGAGTCCCGACTGACGTCTGAAAGACTACTCCAGTTGGCAGCTCCATTACCGCACCGTTCAATGGTGGGACAAAAACAACAATTCGAGACCGATTCAAAGCATCGACGTCGAATACCACGCGACGTAAGACCACACAATGCCGATCATCTTTCAAGTGGTTTCGGGAAATCGTCCGGATTTCGGGAAATCCCAGCTTTTCCATCGCGATTTCCCTCCAAATTTTCCGCCTCGTCGGCAAGTGAAGAACAGCTGAAGCTGAAAACACCGGGCCCCTTGTCCGTTCCAATGACGCAACATCACACGCTTCAAGAAAGCTAATTATTGATGAAAGTGTGCCTACCTGGTCCCAAAATATAGATCGACACCAACGTTGAAAGGGTCTCGTGCAAGTCCTTCGATACGGGCCAACACTGACCGCGACAGAGGTGATGTAGAAACGACGGAACGCGACGTGGAAACGGAGAGCTTGCAAGACTCCAACCTGACATAGTCGGTGCACTGCAGGGGAAGGGTGATTCCCCATAACGGCATGACGTGGCCGCTCCCAACAAACAACACACCGCAAGCCAACTTGGCAACGAGGGTAGCTTTTTGCCATATATGCATGCTAACCGTGTTTGCAACTCTCTGGGAGGATGTAGCAGCCACATTACCACTCTTTTCCTTGAGCCCCACCAACCTTGTTGAACGAATGCTGGCTGATGCAGCACCCCTTCATTCACCGTCCCTCCATCGACCGGATCATAAACAGTGACCAATCGCAACACCAATACCCACCAAACGCACGGGCTCGGCGCAAGCCTCCCCCTGCTTCCGCCCCGACGAGTCAGGGCAGCTCCTGGAGCGTTTAGACGCCCCCCCCCGGCCTCGTTCGTGTGCATGGGGTAGGTGGGGGCGGGCGGGGGTCAGCAGGTCCTGAGTATTGACCGCAGGGGCCACCATGGGAGGTCACTCGGGCCGAGAAGCCAGCAGTCGGGCCGGGCAGTCGGCAGTCGGGCCGGGCAGTCGGCAGTCGGACCGGGCCGTCTGCAGTCGGGCCGGGCAGTCGGCAGTCGGACCGCACAGTCGGCAGTCGGGCCGGACAGTCGGCAGTCGGGCCGGAGAGCCAGCAGTCGGGCCGGACAGCCAGCAGTCGGGCAGGCAGCCATCAGTCGGGCCAGACAGCCAGCAGTCGGGCCGGACAGCCAGCAGTCGGGCCGGCAGTCAATAGTCGGCAGTCGGGCCGGGCAGTCGGCAGTCGGACCGGACAGCGGGCAGTCGGACCGGACAGTCGGCAGTCGGACCAGACAGCCAGCAGTCGGACCGACAGTCGGCAGTCGGACCAGACAGCCCGGGGTGTTAGCGGTGTTTCGCGCCCATACTTTCCAAGCCGCACTGTACGTTGTGCGCCTTGATTCCTGCCCATCCCCCAGCGTGACCGGGCAAAGCGGCTAGCCCAATGCTGAATTTGAATGCTACAGGGGACACGACCCCGCCTGTGCTCCCCTCTGGTGTCGCCCCTGCACACGGGGGTCACAACGACTCCGCCTGTGCTCCCCTCTGGTGTCGCCCCTGCACATGGGGGTCACACACGACCCCGCCTGTGCTCCCCTCTGGTGTCGCCCCTGCACACGGGGTCACACACGACCCAGCCTGCGCTCTCCACCCCGCAAAGCCAATTAAAATAACCTGCTATCAAAATGTGAAGTTGTGTGCTGAGTTGACAATTATAATGGGCAGCTACCATCTGTCCGCCAACAATAACTGCGATCAACGTCTATGCAGGCGTGCATGACATGGAGTTATGTGATTGGGCAGAGTAGCATTAAGAGCTAGAAGTATATCAAGCTAGTTTTTTGTCACAGTAATAGATGGTAGTCGCAGAGTTAGGGCCCACCATGTGTGATCCTAAATAATTTCCTTGTTACCCATACGATCCCATCACTTTTTTGCACTTGCGATGCACCTCTGTTAACAAATGACTCGACACCGCCGAAAGTGAGATTGCTGAGTTTGGGAGAACCACCAAACCGCTGAACAACGCAGAAGCCAAGAATGTTTTTGGAGCCATACAATGACAAGGTGTCCCATAGTCGGAAATAACACGGGATCAGGGCCACCAAGGGCGAGTGTTTACACAAACAGTTGCCGCTTTTACCTCAGACTTATTGACACCTTTGATAAGACAGTATCAGCCTTATTCCTCGGAAAAGCCAGGAGAATGGAGATATAGTTAGGTAGATATTTCGGCAGCATGGCTTTCTAGAAACAATAGCAGAGGTGAAGTCACTTGAATTCACTTCTTGAATTCGTGAATTCACTTCTGTTACTGTTTCGAGAGACGCATGTTGCCGAAATATCGGCGTAACTATATCTCCATTGTCCTGTTTTTTTCCGAGGAATAAGGCTAATATGCCCATCGTATCTATGTGACTAATGTTCCTCGCTAATATACTGAACAACTTACGTAATTTTTGAACCGAATAGTTACTGACACCTTTCCTGAAGGTAGGGGTGGGCTGGCTACCATAAAATGATCATGCACGGACTTCCATTTAAATATCATATAAAAGGCGCGGAAACAGGGCTCCCAATTACGGCCGAGTTTTAATCCCGACCATTACGCCGCTACAGCTGAAGACAACGCAGAAATGACCACATTTCACACACCATGGATTTGTTGGGATTGTTGCGGTTGGACAGCTGTTGCTGGGACTTCCTAGTGTCTGCCCGTGGCAACAATATGTAATAACATTTGGGCATGGGATAAACCCCATCCATACCTGCCATAGTCAACCCGGTAATGAGGCATGTGCGTGCGTCGTCCAACAAAGACCACGGCGTCACGCCAATAGGGGCACCAACACCGAAAACCCCCAGCAGCCGATACCGATCACAATAAACTCGCCGTCCTGCCGCCCCAACGGATCATGCCCCTCTCCCCCCCCCCCCCGTCACGCTCCGGCGACTCTGTGAGCGTGACGACGCCCCCTCCCCTCCGCGGCGGAGCCCCCGCGGCTGTCCTGCGGGTCAGAGGCCACGTGACGGCCGGTAATTGGGTATTGACTGCCAGCGGCGCGCCGTGTCGTCAGGGCCCAGCAGAGCGCACGGACCATCACGACAGGCGGCGGTGACCTTGTCAACGCGCGCGGTCCCGCGACCCGTCCTGTCTGTCAGCTGTTTTGTCGTCGCGTCTTTTCTTTGGGAGGGTCGTTACTGGATGAGATGTTTTTTGGATGTCACTGGCTACCGTTTCCGGGCGGATTCAGTTCGCACCATAGTTTTGACGCTTGACAGTTCGGGTCCCAATCTTTTCACCGTCACATTAACCTACGCACAGGCAAAGCCCTGCCAATGTTGGTAACACCAAGCCTACAAGACCGTGCCGCCTTGCATGATTTCGTGACATCAAAAGAACATGACGAATTCTCCGTCACGAATTACGGAATATCGGGAATCATAGAGTTCTCCGCCCGCCGGAGGGTCTTGGGGTGACCCCACCAATCAAAAGGGCTGCAGTTCAGGGCGAACTCGAAAGGCACAGTCCTCCTCCTTAGCTATCACGCCCTCAGTACGCTCATGCCTTTCATTGCCTTTTAGTTTCTACGTCCTTGGTTGAAATTGCCGGGCTGGACATACTGCTAACCAGCAACTGTTAGCACCTTCTCCGTAGTTTATGAGTCCGGAGTTTTGATGGTGAGGCATCGACCTTTTAAGTACCATGGGGGTACTCACTAGACAACGCCACAGAGCAAACATTGGTTAAGCCGCGCGCCCTGGCGCCATCCGTGTGTACGTACGACGACCACACCTTACTTCGCAGGAGTCCTTGCGGATAAGCTGTGGGCAGCGGGCTGAACGTCATTAATCCGTGGTTTCTTGCAATTCAAACCGGTCATTTTTCACAGCTCGGTTTATTTCATTTGCCGGGTTTTCAGCGATGTATAAATCCCAAACAGCTGAGTCAGTGGCAAGGGATTAGGATACCACCGATTACAAATCCTGCATCAGTTCCCATGCAATGCATTTCGGGATGCTTCCTCCTGCTTAAACTCGCCTATCCTCCATCAGTTACCATGCAATGCATTTCAGGATGCTTCCTCCATCTTAAACTCGCCAATCCTCCATCAGTTACCATGCCATGCATTTCGGTATGCTCCCTCCTGCTTAAACACGTCTATCCTCCATCAGTTACCATGCAATGCATTTCGGGATGCTTCCTCCTGCTCGATCTCGACTATCCTGCATCATTACCCATGCGATATATTTCCGGATGCTTCCTCCTGCTGACCGCTGTCTCTTTACCCATGGCACCAGCGACCGCCTGTCCAAGCTCAGGAACGTCTCAGCTGTAATAGTTTAGCGTCATCTATAGCAATACGCCCCCCACAATCACCGCCACCTGCTGTGATGTCCTGATGGGAAAGGCGGCGTCATCCACGTTTAATGCTGATGACCGCAGTGACACAATCTTGGGTGTCCCGCTCTCGTGCCGCGTACTCTCCCACTTTTGACGCACTTCTCCACAACAGTCCGGACACCACTGGTAGGCGCTCTCCGGGTTTCCAATCATCCGGATCATCTCAGTTTCAGACTTGCTCCCGCCTGGCTCGTCCAAAGCATGGGTCGCCGTCCCTTTACCTGCTAAGGAGACCAACATCTCGCACCTTAACGACACGTTACTCCGTCACAGCCTCCGCCTTCACATCTACCTCGTCCAATCCTCGCTCAGCGTCGCGCAGCTGGACCCGCCTCCTCTCCGTCAATTGGCGCAGCTGGCGCAGCTGCTCCGGCCACTTCTCGCTGCGTCCGCGCAGCCGGCGCAGCAGCAGCCGCTCCGTAAAGCTAAGCGCCGTCGGGTCCGGTGGCGCCCTGTGCGGTGTGACGTCACTCACGCCGGGAATGACGTCACCGGCGCCGGCCGTCATCGTGGCGCGGTCCTCTGACGTCACCGGGTCCGCTGCCGGCGCAGATGAGCTGCACCGCTCGCCGTCGGCCGCGTCCAATCCGCAGGTCGACTCGGACCAGGCTGTCGTCCCCATCTGTTCCTCCAGCGCCTCTCCCAACGACGTCATCTCATTGCACGGTGACGTCATCACCGTCGAGCTGACCCGGTGACTGGCCGGTGGCGGCGAGCCAGCGTCCCCGCGGTCCCCGGGCGCCGCCGCCGCCGCGCAAAGCGCCTCGATCTCGCGAGGCAGCCGCGCGTACTTTCCGAGCCTCTGCCGCGGCGGCAGCGCAGCCAACCGGCGGCCCAGCTCCACGGCCGAAACCCCCGCCGGCCGTTCCGGCTCTGGCCCTGCGGCCGGCGCGGCGGCCAGAGCCGGAGCCGGAGCCGCGGGCGGCGGCTGGGCGTACTTGGCCAGAAGAGCGTCCATGGTTTGACGTCGGGACCGCCGCGCCGCCGCCGGCCGGCCCGCCAGGCTCAGCTGCGACCCGGCGGTCCAGGAGCGCGCTCTCCCGGCGGCGGACGCGCGGGAGCCGGCCAGGGAGCCGCGGGAGCCGCCGGCCGACGTGCAGGAGCCGTCCACGCTGGCGCAAGAGCCGGCGCCCGAGGCCTGAGAGCCGCCGTCGGACGCCCGGGAGGCCGCCGAGCGGCGGGTACCGGCGCCGCAGCCTATCGCGCCGGACACCGAGCTGGGTGGCCGAGGTGGTGGGAGCCCCGCCCGCTCCCGCCCAAGAATCGACCTGGTAGTTAGGCGAGACGCGGACAACGATGGCGGTGGCTGCGGCGGCAGCTGGTCCAGTGAGGCGGTGCGCCTGGCGAGCGCCGTCCGCCGCGGGCCCGCCAGCACCGCCCGGTCCTCGGTCACCCTGCGCACGGGCCGCCGCCCGCCCAGCCACGAGGAGGCGACCTCCGCTGGCGGCGGCGGCGGCGGCGGCGGCGGCGGCTCAGGGTCGCTGTGGTGCCAGGGTGGAGCATCGTCGGCCGGCGGCGGCAGCGGGGTGCGTACAGCCAGTCGCGCGCGCGCCCTCTTCAGGCCACGCTCCAGGCGGTGCAGCGACGACTCGAGCTCGCGCTCCTGCCAGCTGGCCGGTAGCGAAGGCGGCGGCGACGGCGGCAGCGGGGGTGGCGGGGCCACCGCCTCCACCTGATGCTTCTGCAGCCGCTCCAGCATGCTGGTCTTCTCTTCATCAGTGAGGCCCAGCCGGAGCACTGGCGCCGCCCGGCCGGGACGCACCGCCAGCGGGCGGGCCGTCACCGCCGGCAGCGCCGCCCTGGCGGCCGGCGGCGGCAACAGGCGGCCAGGTGGCGCACCCTGTCCCGTCCCGCCCGCCGCCGCCCGACCTTTCATTGCCACTTGTCACGTTTCGGCATGTGATTTACGTGTGAAAGTACGTACGCAGCAGTCCTTAAAATGCTGCGCCTTGCGAAATGAAAGCAAATGGCTGTAGGGCAAACTAAAGACCACTTAGTACTCTAGCAAACGCCAAAAACATGAGCAGGTTTTTTTTCTTCCATTCATCCCCTATCATTTGAAAATTAATGCGAACTTTCTCCAAATAAGCAGCCCACCGTGCACTAATGTTTTCACATACTGTCGCATAGATCACTCATTCTGCCTGTATTCAGTCGAAAAAAGATTGTCAGACCACGCGATCTCTTCAACAGCACTCACATTTCTAAGAGCACGCTCCTGCTTTGTACCTGGCTTCAGATGTGGCCACAAGTAAAACGTGAGCCCAACCGCAAGTGCCTATTACACCAACGAAATGGACGAAGTGAGGGTACAACGCCTACATAATGTGGAATATAAGGTATCCTCCAGCCACATCACGCTTCACAAGCAGATAACAGTAAAATGTTGGTGGTGGACAGATCGTTGTAATCATACGAAAATCCCGAGTCAAGCTTCTGTAGCTTCGCATACAATCTGAACGCAAAACACAATGATTATGAGGTGCAATCCACTTTTGCACTAGGCAGAGGAGTACCAATTATTAAATACCATTATTATTCCTTCAACGAAGACCCTCACGTGGAACAAGCTACTTTCTTCATGTTCCTTACGCTTTCTAAGTTCGAGCAGAACAAAGAGGTCGAACTATGCACCTGGTAATACAGTAAGGAACCGCACACATTTGACGAAGAACGGAGGGAAGCAGGGGGCGGGGCTGGATAGAACTCGTGCGATAAAAACAGAAGAAAGGAAAGCTCGTGACCCAGACGTGGCACATGTTAAATTAACGCCACTGCATACCGGTACCAACACGAACCTTGAGAGCACCATGCATCCATGCAAACACGACAAACACTGGACTGCTAACTCCACAAACATCCTGAAAAAGGTAAAACACTTTCAGAGGGAGACGGCCGCAAGTTTGCGCCACCTCCACGTTAGCGGGGGGGGGGGGGGGGCGAACGAGGATATTCACCGGACGCCCGGCCTCTCCCAGGGGCCCCGCGGTCAGGTCAGGGACTGACCTGGCGTGTTGCAGACGTGCTCGTAGCAGGAGAGAGCGTGGTGGAGCTGACCCCGGGAGCGGTACAGCACCAACTGGTCGGCCACAGTGGGCGGCTGCTGGCGGGCGGCTGACACCCCGGCCACGCCATCCGGCTCCAGCAGGCTGACGTACAAGTCCTGAGGGCACAGACAGACATACAGGCTGACGTACAGGTCCTGGTGGCGCACACAGACAGACAGGCTGACGCGCAGGTCCTGGTGGCGCACACAGACATACAGGCTGACGTACAGGTCCTGAGGGCACAGACAGACATACAGGCTGACGTACAGGTCCTGGGCGGCACACAAACATAAAGGCTGACCTACGGGTCCTAAGCGGAACACACCGACATAGACATGCGTACAGGCCCAGAGCGACACACGCCGACATGCACGCCACCATACATACAGGTACAGGCCCTAAGCGGCACACATCGACATACAGACAGACGCACAAGTCCAGAGCGGCACACACCGAAACACAGACAGACGTCCAGGCCCAGAGCGGCACACGCACGAGCATACCATCCTTAGCAGCACATGCAGCCATAGTGTGAAGCAGGGGCGTGAACCGGCACACGGTGTATAGGTACCGACCAGGAGACAAGCAAACAGGCCCTGGCATGCATGCCCTGTAAGGCTTCAGCCAGGCAAGCTCGGCACACGCGGTAGAGTTCGTCTCCAGACCGAGGTCACGATCATAGCTGCAAGTATCAGCTGTTGGCAGCATATAGCTTAGCTGGTTACCGTGAGTTCGCCAACGACCATTGAACTGAGAGAGAAGTGCGGTTTTCTTGTCACTTCAAACTGGACGGCATCAAAGCCGTTCACAGCTGAAACTTGCATTCATATACCGAACAAGTGTCACATACAAGAACAAGTGTCACCGCCAAGCACCCCGTGCTGTTCATCACTGAAATGACACACGGTAAACTCATGTATTTACAGGCGCACGAGACATTCATGGCCATCTAAACACGGCTGGCTCACCTGCAGTAGCGGCAGGCAGGCGTTCATCTGGTGCGGCTGGCGCTTGATGTGCACCTCTATGGACTGCAGGGCGCGCTTCTGCGCTCCGCACTGGCGGCAAGCCTCAGCCACCACGTCAAACGGCACCTGCCGGCCGAGGGAGCGTCAGAGGGACGTGTTGTCATGATCAGAGGGGCTTCAGAGGCACACTGCCGGCCGCCGGAGCGTCAGGGGGACGTGTTGTCATGATCAGAGGGGCTTCAGAGGCACACTGCCGGCCGCCGGAGCGTCAGGGGGGCGTGTTGTGATGGGCAGAGGGGCTTCAGAGGCACACCGCCGGGCAGAGGAGCGTTACAGGAGCACAAACTACCCGCCACGGCAGCAAAGCAAAGCAACGCATGGGGTTGGTGAAAAAGGCATCGGATGACGTCGTATCGACGCTATTTCCGACATCTGGAACCTTAGGTTGAACTCACTCCTAAATTCCTTTACACGTAGCAATCTACACCAACCCATTATTTCATTCACTCTGAAAAAAACACCGCGCAAAAGTGTCGATTTCCTTTCTCGACACTTTTTGTGGCACAATAGTGCACGTTATGCCCACAACTCTACATTGCACCCATGACCGATAAAATCGTCCCCATCACAATACGACAAACCCCCATGGCTACTAAGGAAGCGGTTCTTATATCACAAAGGCGGAAAACAGTGCAGGTATCTTGTGACCCACAATCATAGGAGCACAATGCTACTCCAATGGTCGCTCTTTTTTAAGAACGGATTGCCAGAACACCGAATGAGGGCTGGCTTGCTTGCTGCTTGTGGCGTACGTTCTCGATTACACGTTTCATCAGATTCGCGACGACGTTGTTGGATGGCAAAGCAAACATTATGTATACCTATGTATATGATGCTCCCTTTGTCAATGAGCTGTGCAAACAGGTCAATGCCGCCGCACGCCTGAGCAACCGGCACGGCCCTCAGGCAGCGTGGACTGGTGGTCCTGGATCAAGGTCACTGCTAGTACAGCCAGCGCTAGAGATCCTAATACGTCTAGCTGGGACTAGGATTTGTCATACATGTGTTAATGGACGGAAAGGATAGTGTACGCGGAAAAAAAACGTAGCACCTAATATCTTGCAAAACTTCATGTAGACGAGACCAAGCGTAGCATCCGGGGTGTACTTTCCTATTCAGCTGGAAAGGGGGGGGGGGGGGGTGGAGAGGCCCTCAACTCTGAGTCAGCAGTTCCGCGGAGAAAACCATTTGTTAGCGTATTTGGAACTGTTCAGCCACCCCATCCCCTACCCCAACCCCGCAACACCTTTAGCGAAACTGCACCACTGTTCGCATTCATGCTCGGTTTAAAGGCAGAGTTACACATGTATACGAGGTTTTGAAATGAAATAGCCATCTTGAAGACCCTTCGGTGCTGTTCACAATCCTGTCCTTCTTAAGACCTCAGCCCCTGTAGTTTCTAAGCTACACGCCCGCGAAAATGGGGAAAGGTATATCGGGGGTGCTTCGAGGTTACCTTGGCATTCATGGCACCATAATAACGTCATTCAAATCCCGCCATTTCACAGGCCAGGAGGCCATGAAGGCCAATAAATGTACAATTGTCGAAGCGTTCATGTCCTGTGGCTTGCGATTTCTAGATCCACCGGCCGTCCTTTACCAGCACCTTGTATAAGGCGTTGGGACGTGAGAGCCTAAATACCAGCGATATTCTTCAGGCGCAGGTAATGTTCGGCAGCCTGTGTCTGGTGTTATGGTGTGTGAGCTTGGGTTATTAGTTAGCTTCTGCCAAAGGTCTTTCTCGCTTATAGATCAGACCGTTTTTATAGCCTTAATCCTCGTGGAACAGCCAGGAGAATGGACAGATAGATATATGGAGATTTCGGTTGCATGCCTTTACCGAAACGAACATCAGTAGTTTTTGGTCGGTCTACCGATGTTCGTTTCGACACGAACGTGCAGCCGAAATATAAATACATCAACCAATCCATTCTCCCGGTTATGCTACGAAAAAAGCGCTATTTGTACTATCTTTCACTGTGCAAAATATTCCTCGCAAATGCATTTAACAACTTACAGCTTTCTTGCTTATAAGAACTTAGAAATCAATCTTCTGAGCTTATGAGACTACTACGCCTGATCTATACAGGTTTAACCGCTTGAACACCCAGGCATCGGTGGTTCAGTGGTAGAATGCTCGCCTGCCACGCGGGCGGCCCGGGTTCGATTCCCGGCCGATGCAGCTTTGCCCTACTGGCAACTAGGTGCTATCGCATAGCGTTCCCAGTACCTTTGGTGTGGACCATTGCCTCCAGTGAGCGAACCCATACAAATACACCTCGCCGATTAACACCAGCTGAGAATCGTTAGCTTTCAAGATTGGTTGCACTTTTATTCGTATCTAACTTGGCGTACGAACCTGTATCTATATTTGATGGGGGCTCATCAAAGATTGCTACGATTCAAACCTTTCGAATCTATCCGAGAACCTGCAAATCCCAATCTCCGGCTCTAGTAAGCTATCCACTGACACAGAAGAGGGATTAGACCGAAGTCCATAGCTGGCCTTGCGAAACGATTCCCTTCACCCACTCAAGCTGCTTATTGAGACGCATCACCACATGTCATGTGTCTACATGTCTAATGTCTCAAATGTCTGGCTCACACTCTTACACATGGCTCACATGTCTAAGGACTTCCAACTATTCCACAACGACGTGAAGGATAGTGCATTCAAACATCATGTTTAAAGAACGTTGAGCCTGGCAATGATGCTTCTGTGATAATGGGAAGTTAGTTTAAAGCTACACTGACTTTGTACTAACGGTTTCCTCAATAGTCCCGTGCTGGTACACTTACGTTAAGCTAAGCTAACGCTAAGCTGTGCTACAGTTGGCTAACTTTAGGTGCACGATTGGAAGGCTTTCGTACCCGTTTCCTGGGACCTTATCAGAAATATGGTGCCGGTCCGAACTTGCACATCCTTTGCCCTTCCCAGATTTGTGTTCTTTAACATGGCAAGCCTACAGCTATCGCACAGGATACTGTAGCTGACTACGAATTGACTTATGACGACTTCTATGACGGTCAACTCGCCGATCTTCATTGGCACTCTCCCTCCTTCCAATATTTTGCAGATAATAAAGCAGTTTTATTCCCATTTTCGCGCGTGCTGTGCCTCAGCAGCAGCCCAAACGCCCGTGTCGGGAACGCCAGCGGCCGTCTTCATTCCACCAAACCCTCCCACTCCCAAGAAAAAGCCACAAAAGCAGACGCGGTCGGTAGGACTCGAACCTACGCTCCCAGAGGGAATCTGATTTCTAGTCAGACGCCTTAACCACTCGGCCACGACCGCCTGAACATTACCGTCGACGGCCAGCGTAGCAGCCACTTGGGGATCGTTATGGAATTAAACAAATGCATGTATATGCACGCGTGTGCACATGAATTAAGTGGTGCAACTATCAAACACCGGTCAACGCCTTGTTCTCCTTTTAACCCAGGGTTTTTTGTTTCATTTGAACTTCATCCAAACGTCCACTGGTCATGATATTACAGAGCTAACATATGCAACAACTCATGTGCACACAAGCTCAAACATAAAGCATATATGGAAACAATGCAGCGGCTTGCTTACAAAAATACGAATTTCTTGTGATGTTTTACAAAGTGACGGAGGCGTGATGTCTAAGTTTTCTTACGGGGTAGGTGGGCCAACTGTTCTTACGGGACACTTACGGAGAATTTTAAAATTACGTAACTTTAGCAGAATTTCCATACGTGACTCGACTGACCCACGCCACATTCGAAGCGGTGGCCAGCTTCTCAGGGCAGGCAGATACACCAGACTACTCTGAAGGGACAGGCATCCCCTTTGAGGACAACTCCGTGGCGCAACTGGGCTGGCTATCTCACCGACCTGCGACGCGAACAGAGCTGTCACGATGTATTCTGCGTATGAGCGCGTCCTAGGCGGTAGGCCTGGAGAGGTCCCACTCCAGGCTGTGCGGGAATGTTTTTCAGTCGTCGGCCCTCATTTTTAAAAACTCGTCAACTTGTCTCTCGTGAGTAAAATTTTCCCAGAAAGCTGGAGGGCGGCATGTGTTGTACCAATTCCGGAAGTCAGGTGACCGTTCAATACCGTCCAATAAAAAGCCCATATCTCTACTCAGTGTGCTCTCTAAGATCTAAGAAAAGCTAAAGCACCCAGCTAGAGGAGTATTTAAACACGACAGTGCTGCTGCATCCATCCCAGTATGCCTATACATCTGACAGCATAGGCCGCGCCACTCGACCGAAGATGCCGTGCACGCCGCGGTCGAACGCCTGGCTACCAACACCGACGACGGCTTGTATCGTCGGTCGCGACGATCGATGTTTCAGAGGTGTTCGACAGCGACGACTATGATGTCCTCCTCACTAAGCTGTCATGGTATGGCTGTAATGGCTGTAACGGTATGGCTCTAAGTGAAATGGTTTAAGAGCCACGACGTCCTCCTATGTCATGCGACGTACCCCAGGGCTCGATCATGGGTGCAATTTTGTTCAGTTTGTTTACCAATGGTCTGTGTGGATACTTGACTCATGGCCGCTTCATCTCCTGCGCCGGCGACACCATGCACGTGGACTGCGTGCCCCCTTACGGACCAGGTCGACCTTAACCAGGTCCAGGTCGCCCCTGCCGACCTCAAAACCAGACTTGAATTTACCATGCGTGAGCTTCAGAACTGTTTCAATGACAGCTCTCTCCAATTGAACGAAACAAAAACTGCTTTTATGCTTGCTGGATCCAAGCACAATCTTCTAGCCACAATCTTCTAGTCAGCTGACGTGCACTTTAAAGTAAATGGTTCCACTGAACACGCCTGCTAATGCGCAAGTAACATCAATTATCGGCGTCACAGTTGACTCCGGTCTGTCACGGGGTGTCCATGTCTCGAGCGTCGTGAAAAAATGCAATGGCATCCTCGTTTCTCTGTACAAATTCCGTCATTCATTTGACTCAGATCTTTTCAAAATCACCATTCATGCTTACGTATTCCCTCATGTTACCTACTACATTTGCTGCAAGAGTAATTAACGGCTCCAAAACCATCATCATATATCTCCGGCTCTAAATTCTCTTGCCTGGCCGGGGAGCAAGGCCACGGTGGAGCACCACTATGTGATCGAAGTGTTTTGGGCGCTGAAGGAGGTAGGCGCGCCTCACGACATCCGCGCGCTTTTTGTCTCCCGCGCACTGTGTTGACCCGACAAATGCGCGTCTCGTACGGAGGTTGTCCGCACCTACGCGGACGCCTAGTGACCGCTACACAGAGGGCGTTTTCCTATCGAGCTTCAGCTACTGACCGCTACACAGAGGGCGTTTTCCTATCGAGCTTCAGCTGCCTGCGACCGCCTGCCATCGTACCTCCGTCATGCCGCAAGACTGAGCGCGTTGAAGACCGCTATACACGATGTGACTTTTATCACTGACCACTGGTGTAATCAATTACCATTGATAGCTCCGACCATAGATTTACCAATTGACCAACTGACCAATTTACCAAAGATAGCTCCGTTTTATCTCTTTGACCATTGTTCCATTTTGACCATTTTTGACTTTGACTTGGACCATTGTTCATACCATTTTATTGTATACCTTCTGTGTGTGCCTTTTCATGCTTCACCCGTGTGGCCTCAAACCGTAAAGCCCACTATGTGGATGGTTCCTAATATCCTGCAACTGATACTGATACATCAGGTACGTCGGGCAACCACCCAGGAAAGTCCTGAAATGTCTAATTCTACCAATGCCCTACCATCTCCAATAAAGACAACAATGTAACGCGGTCGGCAGGACTCGAACCTACGCTCCCAGCGGGAATCTGATTTCAAGTCAGACGCCTTAACCACTCGGCCACGACCGCCCCAAAATGCTCGTTGCGGACGTTCTTGGAAATCTTCATGCAGTACGAAAACAAGACGAAATTATTTGCCGTGATAACTCATGGCATTGACAGCACATGTTCGTGCCCACGCAATCAAGGCCAGAAATTTCAGCAGGTTCATCCGCTCCAGGTGTCAGATGTAAACAAGGGGCGTCACCGGCTTCCGAATGACCGACGAAACCCAATGCACCACAAACGAGTTACAGCACGTTGTCAAGTATATAGAGAAGGTTTCCAGGCCTAAAGTAAACCGCCGTGTCCTGACGTATAATAGTCGGATTTACAAGTACACAAGATAAGATGGGTGACATACTTCAGAGCCAGGAAAGCATGGGAAGTCACCCCGGTGGTTAAGACAGCTCGGAAGTAAAAAAAAAAACAAAAACAAAACAAAAACGAAAAGAGTAACAACGAATTGCAGATAAAAACTGTCAAATACAGACGGGTTGTCACTACCCGTAAACAGCTTGATACCAAAACCTCGTTGCACATTTTGGCTTGTTTTGGATGCTTAAAACATAATCACTGCCATGCAGTTGATCAAACGTATTATTATTACGATGTCTGCAATCATGCCAAAGATCTCATGCACATTTTAAAATGTTAATTTTTCAAATATTAATTAAAACCTTAACGTCTACAATGTCTTGAAATACTCACGAAATAACCAAATGGCTGGCACAGGCCATGCAACTATTTCAACGGGCAGACATCCATATCGGTGACACTGTGTGCGTAGCCGGGCTGGCAGCCGTCATGCCCGAGCAAGCGGGCTCATTCTCAAAACCTGGCGTGAGCCGCATTTCACAAATGCTCTCGCGTCACCCCCGGAGGGCATCAATATGGACGCGGTCGGCAGGACTCGAACCTGCGCTCCCAGAGGGAATCTGATTTCAAGTCAGACGCCTTAACCACTCGGCCACGACCGCCCGTACCATACCATTTGACCGCCGCTTGGGAAGCATCACGCAACACAAGACAAACCTGCATCACGAGCTATGGAGCATATGCTCCTCTTGATGCTGTTCCTTGGCAAGCAGATTTGGCAGCTTAAGCCGGTTCACTTGTTCACGGTGCCCAAAACAGTCGCTTGACATCACACGCTTCAGAACGGCCGACAAAATCGCGTGCCAATAACCCTTTAAGGGCCTGCCAAGTAGAAAGTTGAGCGGTGTCCGAGCCCTAACTAACACGCGGTGTTCCAAGCGCTCTGGGTGGTGTCAGAAGTACAAATGGTGACGCGCGGACACCTGTTTCAACACAGCGGAGTTATGTGAATGCCCAACGGCAGTGTACGTAGTTCGTATGCCGGGGCGATGCAAAAACATAACGGATAAAGAGCATCTATCAGCCGGCGGTCAGCGCGCTAGCCTCGTGCTCGGTTTAACCTCAGAATTCTTGTCATTTGCGCAAGACGAACGTCAAGCTAGGTCATGGCAATACCGAGTCAACAAACACTACCAAATACGCCTCGAACTACATAGCGCATCGCGCAATAGGGTCCAAAAATGTCCAAAAGGGCCCAAAAGTGTCCAAAATGGCCCAAAAGGTTCCAAAAAGGTCCAAAAGGGTCCAAAAGGGCCCAAAAGTGTCCAAAACGGCGCAGAAAGGCCAGCAACGACGCTGCGGGCGGAGGGAATGCTGCCATTTGCGGCAGTGGCACATGCTCATGCCTCGCACAGCACTAGAAAGAAGACCACAAAACGTCACGATACAGGGCTTCGGGTTTTCTGCCACGAGGAAAGTGAGCCGGTGGATTGATTCACGCCGGCGCATGTGCGCACATATCAGTAGCCCTCATCCTAGCATGCGTGCATAAACGAACGCAAACATGGAAAGGTTCGACGGTTTTTACCGAAAGCCTGTGTAAATTCCTGATATTTTACAAAATTACGAAACCGCTATATGTCTAAGTTTTCCCATGCGATGGGCGGGTCAGAAATCGTCTCGGTGAAATGGGTGCATATTTATGGACGTTTCCATAGCAACGATAGAACATGACTGACCGCCGTTACATCCAGGACCGCGGGGGGGGGGGGGCAACTACGTAGGACAAAACCCGAGCGAATTGACTCTACTAATGCCCTCTCATCCCAACAAATGCAGCAATATGAACGCGGTCGGTAGGACTCGAACCTACGCTCCCAGAGGGAATCTGATTTCTAGTCAGACGCCTTAACCACTCGGCCACGACCGCTCCTGCTGCACCACCCAGGTGCATACGGCGTGCCACTCCATCCACGAGACCGTTCTGAATTCACGTGCAGGCGCCGGCAGCGTTGCCCGAACTTCGCCATAACCTCATGCTAGAGTCATTGCCCAGCCTTATCGTGATAAGCCACGATCACCGCGGCCGCGCTCTCCAGCCAGCGTCATTACAGTCCATAACACCCGCTGACGACCTGCCGCCACGAACTCACGACGTCGGTTGCCAGTCGTCGCCCCAGATTTCGCTCGTCGCTTAGCACGACATTGCACCACGCTCACGCCAACATTGTGCACCGCTGCATATGCGCTGGCCACTACACCACGACGGCTCGTTATTCGCAAGGCCGGGACCGCCCCGCCTCGCCAGGCGGCCCCGCGGCGCTGCGCCTGTGCGGTGTGCGGGCGGCCTGCGGGCGTCAGGCGCCGCCTACCTGGTCCACGAAGGCGGTGACGGCGCCGAAGGCCCGGTCGTCGGTGCGCAGCGTCTCCAGCAGCCGCAGACTGGAGCCGCACTCGCTCAGGCGAGCCGTCCGCCAGCTGACGGCCGCGTCCAGCACGGCGAACACGGCGCGGCAGCACAGCCGGTGCACCTCCGTCCCGGGCCTGCGGCGACGGGAGGCGGGTCAGGGGAGGGGTCAGGGGGGTCAGGGGAGGGGTCAGGGGGGTCAGGGGAGGGGTCAGGGGGGTCAGGGGAGGGGTCAGGGGGAGGGATCAGGGGAGGGGTCAGGGGGGTCGTAGCGAGGGATGAGGGGAAGGATCATAGGGAGGGGTCGTAGGGAGGGATGAGGGGAAGGGTCATAGGGAGGGGTCAGGAGGGGTCAGGGAAGGGTAAGTGGAGTGGTCAGGGGAGGGGTCAGGGGGGGGGGGTCATGGGGAGGCGGCCCAGGGGAGGGGTCAGGGGAGGCGGCCCAGGGGAGTGGTCAGGGGAGGGGTCAGGGGAGGGGTGAGGGGAAGGGTCATGGGGAGGGATCAGGAGGAGGGGTCAGGGAAGGGTAAGTGGAGCGGTCAGGGGGAGGGGTCAGGGGAGGGGTCAGGGGAGGGGTCAGGGAAGGGGCCAGGGTGAGGGGTCAGGGAGAGGGCTGTCTCGAAGGCGCCGGTCGTGACTTGGTTGTCGAGGGCTCCCCCATTGCGTGGCAGTCGCAGGGACAGTGGTCGTACTGTCGTTTACCGAGAGCTACCAAGCAAAGTGAAGGCCCATTGCTTTAAGCACAATAATCTGCAGTAGCTCACTGATGTCCAATGACACAGCTGAGTGATAACGTGTCACCATCCAGTATTCAAGGTGGCAAAGTTCAGCTATTCACGTGCCGAGGAGACCGACATTTTCCACCTCAATGGACATAACTTGGGCTGTTGATCGAGCAGAATCGACCAACCTATCAGAATCGATCCTCGCTCAGAATGGACCAATCAGCATCGAGCCGGATGGCGGTCAACCTAGCATATTTGCGCCTCTGGCAGAACGGATCGGGTGGGCAGGGCAGAATGTGACGGCTCAGTGCCAAGGGGCAGCGCACGGGCAACGATGAAAGCATAACGGATGTGGAGACGACAAATGAGACATGGATCTGAAGCATGAATTCATGTCATCCTTCCTTCCCTCCCTGACCGCAATGGGAATATTTTCCACATCCTGCCTGCGTCCGCCAGGGTTTCGTGGTGGTAAAGCCATGGCACCATGTCGATGCAACACCAGCTACAGCGTGATGGACACCAACACAACGCCAAATTTCACCAATATGAACGCGGTCGGTAGGACTCGAACCTACGCTCCCAGAGGGAATCTGATTTCTAGTCAGACGCCTTAACCACTCGGCCACGACCGCTTCTGCATCTCCCCGCGGAAGGCGCCATGGCGCATGCGCGTGGAATGCCACGCCCACCACCGCTGTGGTGGGCGTGGCATAAAGAAGCAAGAGTGCTGTTCCATTGCGGACATGACTGTCACAATCCTCGTCCTACCGCGGAGAGTATATTTATTCTTGTTGGACACGTGCAATCCATTGATACATGCAGGAAACACTTTGGAAACACACAGCCCTACTTCTTTGGTAAGATCTGAGTTCCTTTGGTCTGAAAGGACCGCTGCACAGTCAGTGGATGACACGCAAAGGCCATTAAACCGCAGATGCGTACGGCCTCGAGCTCTCTGCGCACAGCCCAGGCCATAGGCCCCCTAACAATACAACACAGCCCTACTTTACACTGACTCAGGTGTTCCCAACTGGAGAGGGGGGAGGCAAGGAGAATACGAGTGCCAGGTGTGTGTGCAAGGGAATTGTGATGCGGAAAAATCATGCCTTCGTCTAGCTCGATAACCGGCCATAAAACGCCAACACATTGGTACGGACTGGACGGTGATGTTGACGCGTTTACTGTCTGTATACACGTGCCCTGAGCCAAGAATATTTGCTTATTAGCTTAAAACGGGGGCAATGCTTCGGCTGCCAATTTTGAAATTGAGTGGTCCAGTACGCACGCGGTACCGAGGGTTCAATTCTATGCAGTTTGATCAGTGTCTTCCGAATACAATCGCTTTGTAGATTCTCCGAACGATCAGGGGTCCCGTGTGATCCCGTCCACAATGAAGTAAGAAAACGCGCGGCTCATGCTAGGTGAGTTTTGTTTCGCTTTTGTTTTTTCGGGGGTGATCATCATGCGACTCCAACTCCAGGAGAAGTAAATATAAAGTGCACTGCGGCACTGCACATAAAACAACACCACAAAACTGCACCGCGCCGTCGACAAGAACCACCAAACGAACGCGGTCGGTAGGACTCGAACCTACGCTCCCAGAGGGAATCTGATTTCTAGTCAGACGCCTTAACCACTCGGCCACGACCGCTCGCGCCTACCGCGCAACACTGAATGGCGCATGCGCGTAGAGCGCCACGACAGGCCCAGCTCGGCGGGAGTGAATTCATACTTCGATGGTCGTACGGCGGAGTGAAAGGGTTCACGAAGCGCGGCCTGAGGTCCACATTTTCTTTATTTTACCATAGGCGGCCCCTGACAGAAAGTTAAAAACCAGCGTGATGCATTCTGTTATCACCGAGCTCCGTGCCGCCGCTAAAACAATCTGGATGCTTCGAGGTCCCTGGGTGGTTGGCTATCACACTGATGTTCGCAAATTCGTTGGAAAGTGAGGGCTGAACAAGGAAAATGGTAACACCTTGTCCCAAAATACTTAAAACGGGTTTCCCCGGGATTTGACCTACTTTAAACTCAAAGTTGGAGGGAGGGGAGATCCCCGAACTGGATAGGAAACTACACGCCTGCACCGAGAGCACGCCATCACATGGGACATTTCTAGGACCGCATTCCAGATGACAAGGCGCCGCAGCCCCATTAGCTGGGCTCTGTCAGCACTCTCCGCACGAGGACCAATGCAGGCAAATACAATCAAGCGCATACATAGTAAATGCACCAGCACTCCGGCCATCTTGGGTTATCTTTGGCGACGACAGTGTGACCCAGAACCCCGGCGGCCGGTAAGACCGACATCCACAACAGCCGGTGTGACTGACAACCCCGGCGGCCGGTGTGACCCACAACCACGGCGGCCGGTGTGACCCACAACCACGGCGGCCGGTGTGACCGACAACCACGGGAGCCGGCGTGACTGACAACCACGGCAGCCGGTGTGACTGACAATCACGGCAGCCGGTGTGACCGACAACCACGGCAGCCAGTGTGACTGACAACCACGGCAGCCGGTGTGACCGACAACCACGGCAGCCGGTGTGACCGACAACCACGACAGCCGGTGTGACCCACAACCACGGCAGCCGGTGTGACTGACAACCACGGCAGCCGGTGTGACCGACAACCACGGCAGCCGGTGTGACTGACAACCACGGCAGCCGGTGTGACCGACAACCACGGCAGCCGGTGTGACCGACAACCACGACAGCCGGTGTGACCCACAACCACGGCAGCCGGTGTGACTGACAACCACGGCAGCCGGCGTGACTGACAACCACGACAGCCGGTGTGACCGACAACCACGGCAGCCGGTGTGACCGACAACCACGGCAGCCGGTGTGACCGACAACCACGGCAGCCGGTGTGACCGACAACCACGGCAGCCGGTGTGACCGACAACCACGGCGGCCGGTGTGACCGACAACCACGGCAGCCGGTGTGACCGACAACCGCAGCAGCCGGTGTGACCGAAAACCACGACAGCCGGTGTGACCGACAACCACGGCAGCCGGTGTGACTGACAACCACGGCAGCCGGTGTGACTGACAACCACGGCAGCCGGTGTGACCGACAACCACGGCAGCCGGTGTGACCGATAACCACGGCAGCCGGTGTCACTGACAAACGCGGCAGCTGGTGTGACCGACAACCACGGCGGCCGGCGGAGCGGTTCGCACGGCTGATGGCCGCGGCATGCTCCTGGAATGATGAGGCGTTGCGGAGAGAAAACATACAGCGAGCTATGTCGACAAGAGGCCGGACGGACGTCACGGGCCGTGAACAAGAGAGGCTAAGGCCTAAGAAAAACTTAGCAGCTTGCACTAACTTGGCAGGCGTCGGTTGAAGCAACCGGCCAAATCAGTAACTATTCAGCTTGATGGCTTAGAAGCCCCATCAGCTAACATTACTCACCCCTCCCCGGGCGTTGACCTGTTGTCCTTGAGCACAGCCTCGATCTCGGTCAGGGCCGCGCGCAGCGCTGCACCACCGCCATCTATGATCGCGTTTATAAACACGTATGGCAGCAGGAACGTGGCCAGCGAGAGGTCGCGACAGGCAATAGGCTTGATGGCGGCGAACACTGGCGCCGCCTGTGGCTGCGTGACGAAGCTCGCCAGCTGCGCCAGCCACAGGCCTGCCGGCCGGAAGACTGTGTCAGGCTCTTGCGAGTCGGGAAGAACGGTTGCTAGGCGACGACCGCAACAGTATAACTCCACAGAGACAACAATCCAAGTAACTTTGGCGTGACCTACGCAAATGTCAAAAATTAAAACACGGGGGCATACATCAGTTGGTAAGGCCAATGCGGTCGCAGAATAGCTTCGAGCAAAGTTCGGTCAACAAGGTTGCATACGGACAAAGTACGACGCTTGATAGCCTCAATACATCACGAATGAGGAACAAATAGACCGTTGTCGCTAATTAACGGAACCCAGCGCCGACAACAATCAACACAGCGTGCATCAACAGCGCAGTCGTCCACAGCCCCCCCCCCCCCCCCCCCCCCAACAATACTCCTACAACCAACCCAACCCTGGAATCAATCATCCACACCATCATCCAACCTCAGATTCCCCAATCCCCAGCCATCGGCCCACCCACGCCAGCCCCCGCCGCCCGTGCCGAGCACGAACGGTCCCTCACCGATCCACTCGGCGTGTGATGGCCCGGCCGACCCGCTGCCGTACACGGGCGACGGCGGCTCCCGGCCCTGGGACGTGGACAGCTGGTACTTGGAGGTGCGCATCGGCGCCAGCAGATGGCGCAGCTCGCCCGGCAGCGAATCCCAGAGGGGGGCGCCACCGCCGCGGTTACCGCTGACGCCGTACACCTGAGGGACGAACCAGACTCAGAGTGAGGCGCTGCCGCCGCCGCCGCTGACGCCGTACACCTGGGGGACGAACCAGACTCAGAGTGAGGCGCTGCCGCCGCCGCCGCTGACGCCGTACACCTGGGGGACGAACCAGACTCAGAGGGACGACGACCGCCCGCCGCGCCGCTGACGCCGTACCCCTGGGGGGCGCCCCCAGGTCAGTGGGGGGGAGATTAGAAGACTCCCAGGGGAGGCGTCGCTGCCGCCGCTGCCGCCCGCTGCCGCCGTACACCTGGGGGCCGCACCAGGTCAAGGGGGAGACAGAGAACTCCCAGGGGGCAGGCGCCGCTGCCGCCGCTGCGCAGTCCGTACACGCCTGGGGACGCACCAGGTTCAGGGGGGAGACGGAGACTCCCAGGGGGAGGCGCCGCTGCCGCCGCTGCCGCCGTACACCTGGGGGACGCACCAGGTCAGAGGCCAGGTCAGGGGCGAGAGCCGGCCTAGTCGGGTCAAGCCCGGGGGAAGGTCATGACTGTCAGGGTCAGGTCTGGTCTGGTGATTATTAGGTTAGGTGAATCAGGTCCGGTCAGGGTCAGGTCCTGATCTGGCCGGGGGATGGTCAGAGCTAGGCCCAGTCCACGTCTGGTAGGGTCATGTTTTGCCCAGGGGAAGCTTGCCAGTCGATGTCAGGGGTCAAGGTCAGACCAGTAGCGTCCGGCCAAGATCAGTTTGAAACACGCTTCAGGCCCGGCTTCAGATTGATGCCGTGGCCAGGGCCAAATCAGGTTCTGCTAGGATCAGGCCTGGCCAGGGTCAGATCAGATCTGTGCTAAGACCCACGTCTGGCCAGGGCCAGATCCTGTCTGGTCCCGGGTCAGGCCTGCGGACAGGGCCAGATCTGGTCTGGGCGGATTCAGGACACCCCTTTGACCAGGGCACATCGAGATCGGCCCGGGTCAGGTCCGGTCCGGGCCAGTCCAGTCTCGGGCCACGTTAGGTCAGCGCTGTTCAGCCTGGGTCCGGCCAGGCCGCCGCTGAGCTCTCGCCAGGGCAGTAGGCCAGGTCACGTGTCAGTCACATGACACCTGGTTAGCTGTGTAACCATGCCCGGTATGGATCACAAATGACCACGGCCAGTCCAACGTCAGCGCCACGTGTCAGTCGGGGAGGCAGGCACAGTCCCATTACGGCTGTGGCCGGCGGCAGGCTGTGGTTCTGGATCAGTGAGCTTCACCAGTGCCGAACACCACGTCAAGGCCCTGTGACCTTGACCTGATGCTCGGGACAGGTCACAATCGACATCAAAGGGCTGGTCGGTTCCAAAGAGACCAGCGATGTGTTACGAAGGAGAGCACCACCCCTACCGTCTCGTGACCTGAAGGGCGGCAGCGCTTGGCTTTTGCAGACATGAAGAACGAACCACACAGAAACACAGGCCTTGTGGTGGTCGCAGAGAGTGACCAGGACGAAGCTCAGCTACCTCCCGCAAGACGGACGGAAATGGCCCGGTGAGACGGGTGTCCCACGTGTACCGAAAGGTGCGTGTTTGTCCCTGCACAAGCAGCCTTCACAGCCTCGGTTCCCTCCCCAAGCGGCGGCGCTCACGACCACGGCGGCTCGTCTTTCCTCAGTGACTGCCCAAACCTGACACAACCCGCTCGAGGGGGGCGGAGCGGCAGGAGGCCTCTCAGCGGTCGAGGGTGACACGTGGCGCCGTCCAATCTAGAGCACAACCTGCGGACGGGCAAAACCGCTGGCGCCCAGCATCACCACATCTGCAGCTGACCAGTGACCTTGGCTTTCGCGACACATGCCCGCCAACGACCTTGAGGACAACGGATGGGCCAGCTAAACCGTTTGGACATGGCGCCACCGCATTCGCGGCCTGACCAGTGACCTTGGGCAATGCGACACGTGACCCTGACCGTCTCGACTAAATGACCTCGACCATCGCGTGACGCGTGACCTTGACCGACCTTGAGCACCTCCTGCATGGCGAATGAGGCGCAGGCCTGCGTCGTGCCGTCGGGCGCCGCCGTGAAGGCCCGGCCCAGCTGGGCCAGCAGCTGGGCGGCGAACCGGTCCGAGTTGACGGCCGGCAGCGGCGGTGGCGGCGCCCAGTCCGCCTGCTCCGGCGAGCTCAGCCGGGACGGGTCCACTGCGCCCAGCTGGGGGAGGCACGAGACCGGATGGTGATGTTGTTTGGGTGAAAGGGCGCTTCAACTACGGTGTTCATTTACGCCCGTCAAGTTAGATCGATATTACACATTCACATTTGCGTGTCACAATCGATCTACTCACCAATTACAATGAAATTTAGCTAACAGATAGAGCTAATTATGCCATTGACGAATATACAAGTCACTAAGTGTGACATCCGAAAACAAAGGAGTTATTAAAGATCAACATTCAAGGTCGATCAAGGTCATTGCTTAGTGCACCTTCCTGGACTCGACAGATTTCGACCCACTTTGGCTTGCTGATAGAACAAAACTTTCCAATAAATAAAATCACATTTTCCAAATGTGACATTTAAAACCACGCGCGTCAGAAACCGTAGAAGTTCAAGGTCACTCAAAATAGAACTCTTTCAACTGCTTTGAAATTTGGCAGAAACATTCACATCGCATTGCTCCACCTAGCGTACAAAGATTAGATCGTGACATTCAAACGTTCGTCTTCCAGAAGCATTCAAATCTTGGAATTGACGGCCTCACACATGTTAACATATATACATTTCATGTCAGTAAAAAGGCGGAGAGGCTCCTTGGACCACCTTGAAATTTGGCACAAATGTGTCTCACGTACATATATACAGTTTTTTTCACCAAGTGGCAAATTGTGACATTAGAATTTACGCATTCCAGAGGCTCTCAAACAATGGGATATATGAACAGCGTCGTGATATGCCACCAAGACCAATAAATGCTGAACAATGCATCTCCTATGATGCAATTAGCCGTTGCCTCTCATATCATGTGTCATATGACGGTACAGCATGCAAAATGTGACGCATAAATCAAAAATGTCACATTCGATGTCGGTTTTCACACATCCGCTGACTCCTCTGATTACTTTGAAATTCGCCCGTCACAAATTCGTCACTAAACTTCAAAGTTGTCGCCGCCACTGGGGCCTTACCACGCATCGTAATATGGCTTAAAAACCACCACTAACTGCCGCGGTAAAACTGGGAAAGTGAGACGCACAGGTGAGAAATATGACTTGCACGCGTCCATATTCCACGCTAAATCACAAACTTTGGGGGCATGCATGACGTACTTATAAAGAACTACGCTCACAGGAGATGCCGCAGCCCCGAAGCCAAACGAACATAGGCAAACCGCATCGTAAATATGCTATCCAACGACATACAGGCAGCCAATAGCTGCACATAACCCACCGAGCCCAGACATTCGGCGATCAGCCGCTGCGTGTCGCTGTCGGCGTCCCGACAGGCCTGGACCAGCGTGTCGATAAGCTGACTCACGATTACGTCACAGCTCTCCGTCGACTGCACCATTTTACTAATCTGTGGGCACAGATGCAGTGGCGGCTCACAAACACACCCGAGAGGAAAACAAAACACAGCACTCGCGCAGCCGCCCACCACATACAGCAGCCCCGCCGGCGTGTCACACAGGAGCCTTCCACATGACGCTTAACCGGCAGACTTCCCCCGGGGGAGACCCCCAGCGAGCACCATTACCTGCACGCGGCGCTCCATGAACCGCGCATCATCACACTCATCATCTTCAGCTGAGCCCGATGTTCAGCCAGCAGCTTCACCTAGGAGCGTTGCTCACCCACCAGTCTTGCACAACCGACAAGGCGCGCTCACCCGAATGACCACGCGGCCAGCAGCGTTACCTGCGCGCGGTGTTGAGCCAGCAGTTCCCTGAGGCCAAGCAGCACGTGCTGTCGCACCAGCAGGCTGTGGTGGCCCAGGCCGCGGACGGCGCGCGACAGCCGGTCCGGCAGAGGCGCTTGGGAGGCGCGCAGGCTGGCGGCGCCGCCGTGCCGGCCGGCCGACGCCACCTCCGGCAACTCGTCCAGGATCGGTCTGAGGTCACGGCGGAGGACGGTCTCAGGTCACAACGGAGGACGGCCGGAGGTCACGGCGGAGGAAGGTCAGAGGTTGCGTAACGTGGAGCTCTCGCGGCCCCCTCCCCCACCCCAACCGTCTGTCCGTCCACGCGCTCCACAAGCATCCATTCGTGCATGCCTCAGACTTCCTTCCTGTTGACGTCGTTCATTCATGCCCGTGACGTGCATCCACGTCTATCTCATTCATGAGCGTTACACGTCACTTCTTGTTCAAGGTCACGCCCCCGATGCCGTTCGCACCAACACACGACTTCACGGTGGACTGATATACATTCGAACAAACCCATTCACCACACGCTGTACATGCCAAGTCCTCCCGCACCAAGTCTCAACCGTTGCACACCGGAGCGCAACAACGCGCTGACTCCCACCCCCTCCAACCCCTCCCCACGTGCGGCCGCACCCACCTGATGTCCTCCTCCCTGTCGTCCAGCAGGCAGCGCAGCAGCGGCTCGCGCTCCGGGGCCGGCAGCGGGGCCAGCGTGACCAGCAGCTCGGCGGCCAGCGCGCGCAGCGCCGCGCCGTCCAGGCTGCGCAGCAGGCTCAGCCAGGCCGTGGCCCGCTCCGGGCCGGGCACGGCCAGACCGGCCTTCAGCGTGGCCAGCAGCTTGCGGCTGACGGCCGAGACGTAGACGCGGCCTGCAGGCAGGGCGGACGGCATGGCTTCAGATCACAGTTCACACGCACAGCCATCTAGTTATGGAACACATCGTTGCAGGTTGCTGCAGGAGAGGACCGTGGAGGGGAGCACACGGGCGAGACGGAGGGGGGTGGCAAAAACGGACATGGAGAGGGGGGGGGGGGCGGAGGGCAGTAGCCCACCCAAAAGCATACAAATCGACACCCTTGGTCTGATTGATCTACGTCTCATTCTACCCAAAGAGTAAATCAAACTTAAGGCCACTGTATAATGTGCGAGTGCGGACTGCCGAACACAACCGGCCGCATGCAGGTGTTTTCTTCACACCGGAGGTGGGGGGGGGGGAGGTCTGGCCGATCCCTGCAATGCCAAACTGATGCTCGAGAGGGGGGAGGAGCGAGCAGAATCGCTAATTTGGGAGGTCAAACAATCGATACAACAGCACCATCCTTGACGTCATTCTGGCATCGCGAGGCTCCCGGGAAGGGGAAATTGACCCCCACCCACCTACCCCTTCAATGACGACGCCCCCGCACGCTCCGTGACCCGAAATCGTACCCAGCGGGCATCGGTGGTTCAGTGGTAGAATGCTCGCCTGCCACGCGGGCGGGCCCGGGTTCGATTCCCGGCCGATGCATTTTGTCTAAGTTTGAACATGCTGTTTATTCCGCAGCAAAATATTCAGCACAAGTGAAGACGCACGCCTTCCACTCACAATGCCACCCGTGTTACATGTGTCTGTTCCGCGTTACAGCCGCAGATGCTACTGCAGAACACGCACCACCGTACACGATGCGGTAAGCTATGTTCCGCATTCCGCATCCGCATCATCACTAAACATTCCGCCAGCTGTCTGAGCAGCGCAGTGATGGGTCGTAATGTGAAGAAACCTTAAAGGGAATGCTTCACATTTGAATATATTGCAGTAAGCATTCGATATTGTGAAACAGGCTCACTCAAGCCCGCTCAAAACTATTGGTATACTTTTAAGGAAATGTTTCACAATTGAGCAAGTTGTTCAGTGCATTTCAGAGAAACACTATTCACATAGATAAGACAGAAGTAATAGCCCTATTCCTCGGAGAAAGAAAATATCCATACTCCTGGGTTTTCTCTAAGGAATAAGACTGTTAGTGCTGTCTTATCTATGGGAACATTTCACATTTGAGGATATTGAGGCAAGCATCAGATATGAGTGATGCTTGCTTCAATATACAACTCATCTCACTTAGAACTGTTGGTACACTTTTTAAGTGAAAAACTGCTCTAGGAAGCACAATAATCTGTTTAGTAAATGTGCCCCTCGATACGAATATAAAGATGTCCCTCAATGTGTCATGGTTTCATTACGTCATGGTACCTTACACAACATTGATTGAGAGCCAATTGACGGCAGTTATATCTGGAGATCGCGCTCACAAACGCTAGATGTAAACACGCTGACTTTTTTTTTAACGCTGATCACCGCATGCCTTATGTAATGGCAAGATTTGGATGACGTTATTATGACATCATGAATGCAAAGGTGACTTGGAAATATTCTCCCCACTTCGCGGGCGTACAGCTCAGAAACTAGGGGGGTCTAGGTCTTAAGAAGGGCAAGGTTGTGAACAGCATCGAAGTCTTCAAGATGGCTATTTCAGTTCAAAACCCCATATAAATGTGGAACATTTCTTTAAATCCATTGCCTTCCAGTGTATGTCTGCTATCCAACAAAGGGAAATACCGCATGACATTGCTTCATATACGAGACAATTCCTGGGGACCGTAACAAGACCCCCCCCCCCCTAAAAAATGGCTGGGTTTAAGGCCTATGGGAACTGCACTAAACGCACAATTAATTCAGTTGAGAACATTACATCCTATGCGGGTAGAGACTACGGAACACAAATGGTCACATGCAGGTGCTATCTCGGGACCACACAAAACTCTTTTTGCAAAGGATACTAACTCACGTTCACCGTTTTAGCAACGCATTTTTCATGCAACTTAACAGGCACGTATCTCGCACCACCAGAGTGGATGTGTCCGTTCCAACGACAGCAAAACTGCATTGCTGGTGGGGGTAGAACGGGGCTTGGGGACTGAACGAGGAGCAAGCTTTTAGTGGGGGAGGTGGTGGGTGGACTTGTTAGAAATGCGCAGGGTAAATCGCAACTACAACGTGCTAACAATTACAAAACTGAAATGTGCCAAAGTTGCCGGATGTATTCGGCATACAGCGTCAGGTACTGTGGTACTGCAAACGTCCGCAGGGGCCTTAATGTATTGCTGACGTCACCGAAAGCGTTAATGTACTGCTGATGTCCGCAGAGATGTTAACACGCGCCCAGGTGGCCGGCTAGATACCCTTCGCTCGGGCGGGGGTCAATTTGCCCCCCCCCCATGAGATCTTGGGAACTAAAAGAGCTAGATACACCACATTTACAGGGTGTGTTGACCTGTACGTGAACTCACTTAGGTCAAAGTTTCAGGTTCCTAGATCACGACTTTCGGGTCAAATGAGGTCAAACAAGATTAAATTTCAGGATGGTCCCCAAAGTGCCCCCCCAACCTAGATACCCGTTTCTAAGCAAAAGTTCACACGCCCATTTAAGTTCAATGACCTTATTTGACCTTTTGAACGCCATGGTGACCAGGATCATACAAGCTGCTTTGAGTTTTGCATTTAAATAAGCGACAAAAATTACGCGAGGCAGTATGCTCCCCCCAAAAAAATATTGGCCTGGGTCATTTTAGGTCAATGAGCTATTATGACCTCTAAGAAGTCCATGGAAGGTGTACAATGCAGTTTCCGCTATCAACAAATTCGAAATGAGCACCAGAAACTACCCCACACACCAAGCCTTAGAGTAATAAAACAGGTCGGTTTTGACCTTAGTATGACATTCATACCTGACCTTAGGTCAATGAAATTTGCTCATTCAACTGATGTGTTGCCTAAGAAAGCATCTCAGACATGTATGGCTTCGTCTAACACTCCGTTGTTGCATCAGATTGAACGATTCTCTAGAAATTGACCGCTGAAACCATGGCCTGTCTTTGACCTGCCATAGGTCAGCGACCTTACAAAGTACATGGAAGTTTTCCATCCCAAACGATCCGCTATTCAATGGAAACCGTTCCGGAAAAACCTTCGGGGGGGGGGGTCAATTTGACCTTACTCCGACCCCCACCCGAGCGCGGGTTAATGCACCGCTGACATCCGCAGGGGCGTCGCCATGATTTCATGACCAAGGGGACCTCCCAATCTTCCGTGAGGGGAGGGTGGGGTCAAAGCACTTTGCACTTTGCACCTAGCACTTTGGGTGCTAGGAGGGAGGGGAGTGTACGAGAGACCGTTGACTTGGGGGACGGAACCAGTAACTCGATATAATGGCCAATGGCGCCATTGAGTGACGAGGGAGAACACGGTGAATGGAAGAAAGCACCAGACAATGCCTCCCCCCCCCCCTTCCCCTCTCCCTGGACTTTCGGCAACCAACTTTAGGACTTCAGTGGTAGAATGCTCGCCTGCCACGCGGGCGGCCCGGGTTCGATTCCCGGCCGATGCATTTTCGCAATGCACTGGTTCTAACACCTGAAGCACACCAATCACCACAAGCGGTGACATGTGTCATGCCCCGCCTTGCCACCCGGCTTCCATGTTTGAGACTGCAGATAAAAACTATTGTATTTCTGTTCCGTTCTTTGTCACTTCATCGGTTCTGTAGGTTTTACTATCTTCATTAGATTAGGTGGATAAATATATAGCATCAATTGTTATAACATTTACTGAACCCTTGGCATTTAACTACTTTTCAACCTATAACTCCTGATACATAGCGACGTATACACTCGCAGACGTCCGGAAACCAACTTTAGTGGGATCGGTGGCCAGTGGTTCAGTGGTAGAATGCTCGCCTGCCACGCGGGCGGCCCGGGTTCGATTCCCGGCCGATGCAGTTTTAGTTCTGAGATACTGCCGCTCATACCCGCAGAGGAACTATCAACGCCAGCGGAAAGGGATATATACCACACCCCACCTTGCCACCCATGATTCACGTGTTTCGTATGAAAGTGCGCGCAACACATTTCACAATCCGGTAAGCTGCTTCGCCTCCGCCACCTGTCTGCGCAGCTCAGTGCTACCACGTCATAGAAATTAGCCCTTATCACATTCCCTAAAGACGCAAGCATAAACAAACTCTTATTTTTGTATTTATGCATGCTATATGATTATTATGTTATGATATGATTATGCATGTTATAGAGCGCGATAGCTAATTTGGCCATTTTCCTCCTCCATCACATTTCACTTACGTGGCGAGTTTAACGCGCTATTGAGGCGAGTATATCACGTGCATTCCAACAGTACTCAAAAACAGTACGTCATGTAGGTGAATCTCTGGATATTCACCTAAGAGTGAGGTTAGGGTTATTTCGCGTCCACACCGATCCGCCTCTCGGCAACCTGAGGCGCACGTTCTTCCAGTGTATGCCTGACAGTGAGAACTTGGCCACACCTACTACATATAGTGGCGTCCACTGTGTTGCCCAGTCGGAAGAAGTGCATGCTGGAAATATGGCCGGTACGAAGGCAAAACAGTCAAACATCTTATTTTCTGGATTTACGAAGTGAGGAGGACCAGGGCCGTTTCCTAGGTTTCATTGCTTTGCCAAGGCTCTGCGTTCTCTTTACCGCTGAAACCACCCGAAACCACGGTGGAACGCGACCGCCTCAGGCCAAAACTAGGCGCGGCACGTGGCGGCGCGCGGCGGCCAACACTGCCCCGAACACTGGCTTGGCAACGGTCCGGTATAGCATAGGTTCTCGTTCGTCTCAGGTGTTTCCTGGGGGCGCCAGCATGCAATGTACCCGCATCTCTGTCTGCACTACACGTTCATGACATGAAGCCGTAGCAGAGCCAGCTGCATTACCAAACGGTTAAGGAGCTCGTTGTCGGCACAAGTGGTCGTGATGCCTCTCCATCTTAGGCCCAAGACGATCGTGTTCGGTCTGGTTTCGAGTGACGTCAGGGATAGCGGAAAACTAGAGGTTTTGACGCTGCGTGCGTGCGTGCGTGCGTGTGTGTGTGTACATTATGTCTATATAGACTGCCCATTACTATTTCATTATTCGCTTCGTACCCTTTTGGACCACATTATACATCCTATTTTACAAACAACTGAGCTCAGTCACCAGCACTACAACCTAAGGACCTGACTTTAAAGAAGACGACCTCAATACTCGACTGCCTACGGACATCAAAACATAATTTTATGATAAAAATTTAGATCTCGCCAGCACTCGCCTTGCAATGTCTGTTAGTTTCAATGGTCGTGCAACACTTATTGAGACCCTAAGCTATTTGGCGACTGCTTTTGTTTCCTTCAGACCATGACAACGCACCTACAAGGGTTGTGCCACGGAGGGCGCGGAGGGAGACAAGTTGACAGCTTAGAGCAGCTGGACATGAGCTTTGCTTATCCGGGGCAGAAACGTCTTAAAGACCTCACTTCTCCTCATGCAATTCAATTTTGACCCAACGACCTCCGCTAACCAGGTTTGAACCCGCCCGGCCAGCATCGGTGGTTCAGTGGTAGAATGCTCGCCTGCCACGCGGGCGGCCCGGGTTCGATTCCCGGCCGATGCAATTTTGGAATTTAAACACTGCTTCCAACACTTGAAGCAGACCAATCAACAACAGCGGGATGACGTGTGTCATGGTTCACATTCCCACCCAGGCTCCATTAGTCTACGACTACTGATAATATCTAGTGTTTTTCGGTTTCATACTTCATCATCACTTCGCCCGTTCGATGGGTTTTAGTAGTTGAGCTTTAGCTGAACGCAACTTTCCAAAAAATATCGACCCAGTGTTAACATCACATGCGTTAGCAAAATGTTATGCATTATATGACAATGTCATGCCATTTTATGCACCATGTAAAGCTTAGATCCGAAATTGAGGTGAGAGGACAAAAGGCATCATGCAATAACTGAACACCGCGGGCTTTGGTTGCCTGAATCACTAACTAGGGGGGACGGGCTAGGCTGCGGGCCGATATTCTCTTTTTGGAAAGTTGCGTCTATAGTGTGGATGCTCCGCGTGCTGCGTATGGAGAGTTGTTTTAGGACGGTCGGTTCACAGCCCATGCGGTGGTCAAGTAACCAACATGGCGGTTGCTTTCTTGTGAGTGTTCCGGTGTGATGCAGTCTTCCATGTGCACTTGAAATCAGCCGGCTACGGTTACAGGAACGAAAAAGTCCCTCGCGAGATTGTAGCGCTGAGTATATAATTCAAACCTACAACCTGTCTAGCACAGGGGTGCTGAGTTTTCCACATCATGCACTTCATGTCACATTTGTCGGTGTGGACAATTAGACAGTCACTGTGGGCCATGCTCGGCGGCAGTTTCGCTGTGCACAGCACGTAACACAGCATTCGATTCAAGAGAACCCAGCTTGAAGTTAACAAACTGCATCGGCCGGGAATCGAACACGGGCCGCCCGCGTGGCAGGCGAGCATTCTACCACTGAACCACCGATGCCAGGTGAATGGGTTTAAACCTGATTACCGTAGGTCGGTGAGTCGCAATTGAGTTGAGGAGAAGGCAGGCCTTCAAGTCCTTTCTCTCCGGATAGCCGAGACTCATGTCGAATTGCTATAAGCTGTGCGCTTGTCCCCTCTCACCCCTTCCGTGGCATAACCCATGTAGGTATGTTGTTTTGACATCAATGAAATTAAAGGAGCCATTGACAAGTAGTTACGCGTTCTGAACAGTTATTCGACTATCACTAAGTCTAATGAACATTACATACATAAAAGTATTTGAACATTAGCTTTGTCTTTCTGGACAAGCAACAACTTAGAAGACTAGCTTCGCCTCAATCAAGTCAATTATGTGTAAATAAACAACAACCTAGCGACCTCCGGTAATCAGGTGTAAACCTCTTCACTTAGTATCGCTGGTCCAGTAGTAGAATGCTCGCTTGCCGCGCGGGCGGCCAGGGTTCGATTCCCAGCCGATGCATTTCGGATTTTATGAGGCATTTTAGATTTCATCAGGCTAAGAAAATAATCGCCATGATGCACAACCAAACAGAGAAAACACCAGCGCGTATTAATGTCCGATGCACCAGTGCTAAGTGTTGCGTGGTATAACCTGTGGATCTCAAGATTCTGGCTTTTTGGCATCAGTTGGTATTTCTGGCGTTTAAACAGCATTCCCGATTCATTTTAGAATTAATGCAGCTTCACTTAGACTAGGGAAATAGAAGGCCGCACTGTGTGCACTGAAACCCGGCCAGGCTGTAATTCAATATTGCAATATAGCGACGTTACCATTCGACAGCGTATCGCACGTCAAGGCCGGCAAATAAACATGATGATGATAAACGAAGAGAAAAAGTCGAAATCCCTGTGGAAGATGCGACACCATATGCGGCATAAGCTCCCAGTAAATATTTCATGTCAACCAATGCCGATGTTATGATTCACCAACTTGCTGGACATCAACACCGTCAATTAGACATCAACAATATAGCGTTTTCTTTCATGTTTCTTAATTTTGTTATTATAGGTACATATATATATATATATATATATATATATATATATATAGTAATATATAATATTATATATAATTATATATTATGGCGTGTATGCAGTGCGGCGTGCGCGCTGGTGCGCTGCGTGCGCGCGTGCGCGCGTGCGTGCGTGCGTGCGTGCGTGCGTGGGTGCGTGCGTGCATGTTTACGTCGTGTGTATACAAATTATCAATTCCTATTTTCTTATTTCTCTCGTACCTTTTTTGGACTACATTACATATCCTGTATTATAATAACTGAACTCACCAGGACTAGAACCTATGGATCTGACTTCACAGGAGACGACCTCAGCACTCGACTTCAACTGCTTACGCTAAAAAAATCACTAAAAGGAAACCTCAATCTCTTCACCATTCATGTCTTGTCTGCAATGTCCATTAGCTTAAATAGAAGTCCATACGTATTGAGAACCAAAACTATTTGGCGCGGCTCACTTAGTTTCATTAAGAACGTGACGGCATACCTAAATGGGTTGTGCCACGGAGGGCGCGGGAGGGGAAAAGGTTCACAGCTTAGAGCAGCTCAAAATGAGCTTTGCTTATCCAGGGCAGACATGGCTTAAAAGCCTCACTGCTCAATCAATTTCATTATGACCAACGATCTCCGGTTATCAGGTTTAAACCCCTTCATTCAGCATCGGTGGTTCAGTGGTAGAATGCTCGCCTGCCACGCGGGCGGCCCGGGTTCGATTCCCGGCCGATGCAGTTTTGATTCAAGATAGATTCTCAAGAATCGAAAGCTGTGTTACGGGCCGTGCACGGTGAACTTTCACCAAGCACGACATACAGCAACTGTGTGATCGACGTCCACGCCGAAAACGTGACATAAAATGCACAAGGCGGAAAACCTAGCACCCTTGGGCTGAACAGATTACCTGTTCAGATTACATATCCAGCGCTGCAATCCGTCAGGGACATTCTCGCTTATGTAACCGCAGCAAGCTGAATTCAGGTGCACTTAGGGAGACTGCATCACAAGTTAGCACTCATAAGAAAGTAACCTCCACGGGGTTACTTTCTTGGCCACCGCACCGGGTGCGGGCTGTGAACCGACCGTCCGAAAGCGACTATCCATGCACGGCACCCTGAGCGTCCATACCAGAGACGCAACTTTCCAAAAAAAAATATAAGCTCGCAGTCCAGCCCGCCCCGCTTAGCGGGCGGTACAGCCAGCACAAGCCCGCTATGTTATGATGCTGATTCATCAATGGCCTGAAAGTATTAATTAATTGCAATACACATTTTGAGATACCCCTTCATTTCTGACCTACGCAACACATATTGCACAAAATAGCATGTTATTGTCATCAAATACATGGCACTGTTTTGCTAACACGAGTGATATTACTCAGAAAGCAGCAAAGTATCTGCACAGTAGAATTTATTATGCACCAAAGTAGATATTAAACACTGTGATAACAGTTTTCAGCCGCAAATGAGGAGGAAGACGGTGGAAACGAAATTCGTCTTCACCAAAACACTCTAAATATTTCATCCTTCTACGTCATCTTAATAAACCACGGGCCATTTCCTGTAAAACTGAATGCATCCACCGATTACTTCGCACTGACAGGGTAAACAGTGCTGGATGCTTTAAGTCATGGAAAGTGTGAGTTCATTACAAAGTACATAAGCTCAATCAGGATTTGACCGCGTCACAATTGCCGCAATGTCAAATTTATCATTGAAGAACAACAGCCAGCCGTCCTTTTTTAATTTAATATTTATTTAATTACTCATAATTTCCTCGTATGGTGTTTGCTGTCCTTAAGTGGGCATATCGTGCAACCGCACCACATAAAAACCGCATGGTAGCTTTGAAATGATGCGCACTTCACTCTTGCCACTATCCACGTTCCAACTAATAACCCTTGCCGCGCGGTTTGCGTTGTGCCGCGTGTAAGCCACATGAAGGCAGGGAAGGCAATAGTATTTTGCGCTAGAATATGTGTCCCTCCAGTGCCTGCACTTGACATTTAACATCATGAAAAACTGGCATACTGTTGCATGCTGGCAGCAATAATTACTTTCAAACAAGACGTTGCTCAAATAATTTTCAGGAACCCGTTTCTACGTTTTTAAAGCGTACAGACTGTCAGCTTTCCATCTTTATGGAATGCCTCAATGGCTGCCATAAGAGGCGATTTTTTCACACAGAACTGCATGGAGACAATATTCGAAGAGTAAACAATTCACATGGAACATAAGCCCTCGTGCAAAAAAGGCGAAAAATATTGACAATCGCAGTGGAGGAAACCCGTATTGTGTAGGAGCCCTGTAGTCGGTGGTCGCAAATTGCGCCTCTCTGCATGCATAGATAAACAAACTCTATGCCACGACTTTATCCAGTTTCGACAGCTGTCGCGTACTTGGTACAACAGTAACTGCTGGCTGTATCGACAAGCGAGGGAAGATTGAGCAAATTGGCCCATAGTTTCCCACGCTTTTCATTAATCATACGGGCTGATCGTGATTTTTGATGCATGATTTTTTTGTAACCTAAGAAAGGCTGAGTGTTCCACACGTTCACAACAGCGGCCAAGTGCAGCGTATAATTGCATTTGTAGCCAAGTGCAGTGTATTGTTGCATTTGTAGTGAAGTGCAGTGTATAGCTGCATTTGCAGCCAAGTGCAGTGTATAGTTGCATTTGCAGCCAAGTGCAGTGTATGGTTGCATTTGTAGCGAAGTACAGTATATTGTTGCAAGGACTAATTGCTGCCCAATGAAATCAGGCCATAGCTTTGAAGATGTAGGCTGTTATTCTTTTATAATACGATGTTCACTTAAAGCTGTGCATTTTGAGCAGCTTGCCCCCCCCCCCCTTCCACTCGACCGCGTGTTCACATCTCTGATACACCGATGCTACCGTTTAACAACATGTTTAGCACCCCCGTCAAGAAACTGTAACACCAAAGTTACGACGAGAAGACTCGAGTACCCATTCAAGCTGGCAAGCCGCGTTACGCTGCATCAAAAGGCTTCCAAACAACACACTGCTCCCGGACAATCCACAATACCACCCAGTGCACTGGTGATGGCCCCTACTAAAGGCCGTAACCGGGGAGACTGCAGCCATAGGATTCACGCACAAGATGATAACTTCACGACTATGTTTCCCGGGCGCGTTGCACACGCGGATGAGGTTGTGGCAGCAGTGGTTTGTACTGGCAGTCTTCCAGTGACCGACACAGGCTTGCACTACCGACCACCTCCCAAAGCATCTGAATGTACAATGAGGTGTGTACATGTGCGTGCACACACCTCACTTTACATATACACACCAATGTACATGCAAAGCTTTATCGCGGTGAACGCCTATTTTCTGAGACCTCTGAGCTATCCTGTTCCAATTCTCCTGGGCCACAACTCTGCCTCCCTCTGGCTGCTCCCCTCCCTTCCAACTATCATCTAAGGATCTGATTCCAAGGAAGACGACCACAACTGCCTATGTCGAGCAAAACATATCTTTTTGAGGTAAATCTCAATCTCTTCAGCATTCATGTCTTATCTGCAATGTCTATAGTTTAACTGTTTGACCAACACCCGTTGAGAACCCAAACACCCTGGCGACGGCTCCAGTACCACGGAGAGGGTGGGGGGACAAGTTCACAGCTTAGAGCAGCTGAATATAAGCCTCATCTATCAGGAAAGAAAAAGTCTTGGAAGATCATCAATCAACGCACTTTGTTTAAATAAACATTAACCCACCGGCCTCTGGGAATCAGGTTGAAACCCCTTCGCTCAGCATCGGTGGTTCAGTGGTAGAATGCTCGCCTGCCACGCGGGCGGCCCGGGTTCGATTCCCGGCCGATGCAGTTTTGGAACCTGTACACTGCCTATACTACACGCAGCGGAACAATCAACACAAGACTGGCATGCGTCATACCTTACATTTCCAGCCGGGTTTTTCAATTATTTTGACACTGCTGATAATAACTGGCCCTTATCTGTGCCTCATATCTCCACCAGTTCCTACAGTTCCCATCAACGCAGCTCACGAAGGTGGATGCAGAAGATAGTTGGCATTACTTCGTCGCTTTTTGTTAACCTTCATCATGACGTTGCTTTTTAATCGTGTACAATTCCCGACACATAAGAACTGCACTTTACAATGAATATCTCAATCTCTTCAGCACTCATGTCTTATCTCTAATGTCTATTAGTTTAAATAGTAGTCCAATGCCTAATGAGAACATTAACTACTTGGCAACGGCTCCTTAGTTCATTCAAATCATGACAACTTACCTACATGGGCTGTGCCACGGAGGGCGCGCGAGGGGGACAAGATCACAGCTTAGAGCAGTTGAACATGAGCTTTGCCTATCAGGAGAAGAAATAACTTAGAAGTATAACTTCTCAACCAAGTGAATTATGTTGAAATAGTTATGTTTAAATATGAAAATTATGTTTAAAATTATGTTTAAACCACAAAATTATGTTTAAATAAACCACAATCTATTGACCTCCGATTATCAGGTTTAAACCCCTTCACTTAGCATCGGTGGTTCAGTGGTAGAATGCTCGCCTGCCACGCGGGCGGCCCGGGTTCGATTCCCGGCCGATGCATTTTCGCCATTTGAACACTGCTTCCAGCCCTCGAAGCGGACCAATCAACAAAAGCACGATGATATGTATCATGGCTCACCTCGCCACCCGGGCTTAATTTGCTTGCGACTGCTGATAATACCCGATGTATTTCTGTTCCCTTCTTCATGGAAAGACATACTGGCAAGCAACATCTTCTCCTCAACATTCAAGTCTTACCTGCAATGCCTGTTAGAATGACTGATAGTCGAACAGCCATTTAGAACACGTAGATAGTTGGCGACGGCTCTTTTAGTTTCATTCAGACCATGACATCGTACCTACATGGTTGTGCCTCGGTTGGGATACAGCAGGAGGGGGACAAGCACAAAGTTTCGAGCAGTTGAAGATTTCCTTTGGCTATCCGCAGAGAAAAGGAGTTAAAAGCCCCACTTCTTCTCAGTCAACACGATTATGACACGATTATGACGATTTGTACAAGCTTATCTTGAACCAAAAGTGCATCGGCCGGGAATCGAACCCGGGCCGCCCGCGTGGCAGGCGAGCATTCTACCACTGAACCACCGATGCTAAGTGAATGGGTTTAAACCTGATTACCGGAGGCCGGTGGGTCATAATTGAGCGGGAATATCAGCGGGAACATAGCCACGCCCTTGTCCCCCTCCCGCCCACTCCGTGGCACAACCCGTGTAGTCGCGTTGTTTTGGTCTAAATGAAAATGAAGGAGCCGTCGCCAAGTAGCTACGTTTTCTGAATAGCTATTTGACCACCAGTCAGTCTAATGGATATTGCAGTGAAGACTTGAATGTCGAAAAGATGTACCTTGCCAATATACGTTGCATTACGTATTGAGTTGTACGGTTGAAAAGCAGTTATATGCCCAAGATTGACGGAATGTGACGAAAAACTGCAGCTGTATTCAGCCTCCACCTAATCTAATAAAAGAAATAAAACCTACTAAGCTCATTAAGTGCCGATGAAAAACGGATTGGAAATACACTACTCATGATCAGCAGTCTCCAACAAATGAAACCGGTCGGCGATGCGAGGCATTGGACATGTCCTTCCGCTTGTGTCTGCTTGGTTTGTTTACTCAAAGCTTTGTGTCTCCAATATATGATAGCATAAATGGCAATTGAAAGTTATATATATATATATATATATATATATATATATATATATAACTTGACATGACACAAAAATTAAGAAACGTAAAAGCAAACGCTAAAATGTTAAGAGAGAAACTTCTGAACGGTTTATTTTGTTCTGATAAGTTCATGTTGAATTGTATTCATTCGTAAGGTGGATGATTACTGATCTTTCAGAATCAAGGAAATTTGGATACGGATTTTCTGTTGCCGCGCCTGACATGGCAGCCGGAGTTAGTTTCCTGTTCGGGCTGACATGTGCTGCAATCTCTCCAGTCGGGTGTGGTCGGGGCCGCCACTGTTACGTAATGCGGCACCGTTGCTTCATGGGACTGGCGTGGTTGATAAAGAACACATGCTGATAGCTTGTCGTGCACAGGGACGCTTGACTTTAACTCGCATGCACTGAAGCACACCTTTGTCGACGTTGATGTTCAGCGAGATGGTGAATCATAACATCGGCGTTGGTTGATGTCGAATGTTTAATGGGAGCTTATGTCGCACATGATATTTGATCCTCCACTGGCATCTCGACTTTTTCTCTTCGATCATGATGGCTTACCTTTGCCGGCCTTGATGTGCTACACGCTGTCTAATGGCAACGTCGCTGTATTATAAAAATGAATGGCCAGATTGCAGCGCAGTGTCCACGGAATGTAACGGAAAATTGTAGCTGTATTCTGCCCCCACATAATCTAATGGAACTTATAAAACCAACTGAGCTAAAGCTAAGACTTAAGCTAAGACTAGCTACCATCAACAGTCTCAAACGAATGGTGCCCGGGTAGCGACGTGAAGCATGACACATGTGTTCCGGCTTTATTTCCCGGTGTATTTCCACTCATTTATTATATAAGAAAGTGAACCGTGGAGGCTACTTTCTTGTGAGTGCTAACTTGTGATGACGCCTTCCCATGTGACCTGAAGTCAGCACGCTACCGCTACATCAGCGAGAATGTCCCTGACGGGATTGCAGTGCTGGGTATATAAACACGACAATCTGTCTAGCACAGGGGTGTTGGGTCTTCCACCTTGTGCATTTTATATCACGTTTGTCGGAGTGGACGTTGGTCAGCCAGCCGCTGTATCACATTCTGGGTGGTAGATTCACTGTGCACAACACCATCGAACCTGGCACCAGGACACGTGCAGCATTTGTGAGAACCCACATTGGGTCAAAACTGCATCGGCCGGGAATCGAACCCGGGCACTCTACCACTGAACCACAGATGCTAAGTAAAGGCGTTTAAACAGGATTATCGAAGGCCGGTGAGTCATAACTGAGCTGATAATTGATCTTCAATTGTTCTAAACTGTGTGCTTATCCCCCTCCCATCCCAACCGAGGCACAACCATGTACCTACGTCATGGTCTGAATGAAACTAAAAGAGCCGTCGCCAACTGGTTACGTGTTCTGAATAGCTATTCGGCTATCAGCCAGTTTAATGGGCATTGCAGAGAAGGATTCAATGTTGAGAAGATGTTGCTTGTCAAGATACCTTTTCATGAAGAACGGAACAGTAATACACTAGGTATTATCAGCAGTAGTAGGCAAATGGAGCCGTGATGGCAATGTGAGTCATGACACATGTCATCCCGCTTGTCTTGATTGGTCCGCTTCGGTCCGCGAAGCAGTGTTCAAATCGCGAAAGTGCATCGGCCGGGAATCGAACCCGGGCCGCCCGCGTGGCAGGCGAGCATTCTACCACTGAACCACCGATGCTAGGTGGAGGGTTTTAAAGCTGATAACCGGAGGTCGATGGGTCATAATTGAGCGGGAGCATAAGCGGGAACACAGCCACGCACCTGTCCCACTCCCGCCCCCCCCCCCCGCCCCCTCCGTGGCACAACGCATGTAGTTGCGTTGTTTTGGTCTGAATGAAAATGAAGGAGCCGTCGCCAAGTAGTTATGTGTTCTGAATAGCTATTTGACCACCGGCCAGTCTAATGGATGTGGCGGTGAAGACCTGAATGTTGATAAGATGTACCTTGTCGATATATGTTGTTTTACGTATTGAGTTGTACGGTTGAGAGGCAGTTGTACGCCCAAGATTAACGGAATGTGACGAAAAACTGCAGCTGTATTCAGCCTCCACCTAATCTAATAAAAGAAATAAAACCTATTGAGCCCATTAAGTGCCGATAAAAAACGGAACGGAAATACACTAATCATGATCAGCAGTCCCAAACAAATGAAACCGGTCGGCGATGCGAGGCATTAGACATGTCCTTCTGCTTGTGTTTATTGGTGCGCTTTGGGTGCTCAAATCGCAAAAATGCATCGGCCGGGAATCGAACTCGGGCCGACCGCGTAAATGGCTTTAAACCTGATCACTAGAAGTCGGTACGTTATTGTAGTTTGTTTTAACGTAACTAAGACCACGGCAAATTCCGCCTTAACGACATAGGCGGTTCAGGATTGGTTGCTTTACTCAAGGCTTTGTGTCTTCAGTATATGATAGCATAAATGACAGTTGAGTTACATACATATGCAACTTATATAAACGATAAAAAAACATATATATGGTACCAAAAATATACATGATACAAAAATTAAAAAACGTTAAAGCAAACGCTACAATGTTAAGAGAGAAACTTCTGAAGGTTTTTTCTGGTAAGTTCATGTTCAATTGTATTCATTCGTAAGGTGGACTGTTACTGAGCTTTTCAGAATAAGGGTGATTTGGATTTGGATTTTCTGTTGCCGCGCCTGACACGGCAGCTGGAGTTAGTTTCCTGTTCGGGGCCTGACGTGTGATGCAGTCTACTCCAGTCGTTGTGGTTCGGGACCGCCGCAGTTTACGTAATGCGGCGCTGTGCGTATGGGATTGCCGTGGTTGATGTAGAACACATGCTGATAGCTGATCGTGCACAGGGACCTCTGACTTACTTCCTTTAAAGCCACACCTTTGTCGGACGTGATGTCCAGCGAGATGGTAAATCATAACATCGGCGTTGGTTTGATATGACATTTTTAATGGGAGCTTATGTCGCCACATGATATCTGATCTTCCACTGGCTCTCGACTTTTTTCTCTTCGATCATCATGTGTTACATTTGCCGCCTTGACGTGCTACACGCTGTCAAATGGTAACACGCTGAGTATAAAAATGATGGCATTGCACGCATTCCAAAAATGTAATGAAAATGCAGCATGCCTCCCAAATCTGACAGCTCAACCTATTGCGCTAAAGCTAAACTAAGTAAGACTAGTCAAGCGTCCAAACGAAATGGGTGGCCGTGAGGATGCACAGGTTCGGCTATATCACCACGTAATTCCATTATTTATATAGTAACGTGACACTTTCTTGGACTGCAAGTGATGCGCCTATGGGCCTAATGACAACTGCGGGCGCATCAGCGAGAATGTCCCTGACGGGATTGCAGTGCTGGGTATATAATCTAAACCGACAATCTTTCTAGAACAAGGGTGTTGGGTTTTTCCACCTTGTGCATTTCATATCACGTTTATCGGTGTGGACGACGATCAGACAGCCGCTGTATAACATTCTGGGTGGCAGCTTCACTGTGCACGATACGCATAACGGCATTCGATTTGTGAGAATCCACCTTGGGTCAAAACTGCATCGGCCGGGAATCGAACCCGGGCCGCCCGCGTGGCAGGCGAGCATTCTACCACTGAACCACCGATGCTAAGTACATGGGTTTAAACCTGATTACCGGAGGTCGGTGGGTCAGAATTGAGTTGATTGAGTGAAGTGAAGTAAGGCTTCAAAGTCCTTTTCTCCTCGGAAAGCCAAAGAAAATATTCAATTGCTCAAAGCTGTGCGCTTGTCCTCTCCCACCCTAACGGAGGCACAACCCATGTAGGCACGTTGGCATGATGTGAATAATCTAAAGGAGCCGTCGCCAAGTAGTTACGTGTTCTGAGTAGCTATTCGACTATCAGTTATCATAATGAACATTGCAGGTAAGCCTTGGATGTTGAGAAGATGTTGCTGGTCAAGATATGTTTTTTATGCATCAGGAATTATCCGGTTAAAAAGTAGTTAGATGCCCCAGATTCATGGAAGGTGACGAAAAATTGCAGCTATATTAGTCCTCCACCTACTCAGTTGAACTATTAAAACCTATCGAACTGATGAAGTGATGATGAAGAACACAACAGAAATACACTGGGTATTATCAGCCGTCGCAGACAAATGGAGTCCAGGTGGCAATGTGATCCACGACGCATGGCACCCAGCTTGTGTTTATTGGTCCGCTTTTGAGTGTAAGGAGCAGCGTTCGAGTCGCGAAAATGCATCGGCCGGGAATCGAACCCGGGCCGCCCGCGTGGCAGGCGAGCATTCTACCACTGAACCACCGATGCTGAGTGAAGGGGTTTAAACCTGATTATCGGAGGTGGGAGGATCATAATTGAGTTGGTCGAGGAGAAGTGAGACTTTTAAGTCCCTTTCTCTCTGGTTAGCCAAAGCTAATGTCCAATTGCTCTAAGCTGTGCGCTTGTCTCCCTCCCGCCCCCTCTGTGGCACAGTACATGTGGGTACGTTGTTTTGGTTTGAATGAGACTAAAAGAGCCGTCGCCAAGTAGCTACGTCTTCTAAATAGTTATTCGACTACCAGTTAGTCCAGTGGGCATTGCTCTTAGCACTTGAATATTGAGAAGACGTTGTTGTTTGCTTGAGCATAGTTGACATGATTGAGAAAAGTTATTCTTCTAAGTTGTTTTCTCTCCAGATAGGCAAAACTGATGTTCAAATACTCTAATGTGTGAAGTCGTCTCCCTTCGCGCCCTCTCCGGCACAGCCCATATAGGTTTGTTGTCATCGTCTGAGTGAAGATAAAAATTCGTTGCCAAATAGTTCGGGTTCTCAATACATACTGGAATACCATTTAAAATAATGGACACTCCAGGTAAAACATGAATGCTGAAGAGATGGAAATGTACTTAGTAAAATATAGTTCTTATGTGCCGGGATTCTACGATTAAATAGCACTTCACCACTTTTCGGGTTTTTGCGGCCTATCGATGCCTTGTTGAGGCGTGACCACTTGCATTTTACTGTGCGGCGCTACTGCGTCGTGTTTTGCTGTCACTAAAGCATTTACGACTATACGCAGGGCCACTGTCAAGTTCCGTGTCATTCGAAACTCATGGGTTGTCTGGATCGACGCCAAATGATGTGCATTCTTAGGTCCCGCTACTCCTTTGCCCCATGACCGGGTAAGGCAAAAAATGGGAATATGTTTTTACACTGTTTTTTATCTTTAACGTAAAACTTACAATCCTAGCCTTTTAAGACGACACAGAACAAATGTACGCCCATGCGTGACCAGCAATAAAGTGCTGGGTCACCACAACATCACGCTGTCATTTTCGTTCTAAGCATCACGCTCGCTCGCTTGCCGATCGCCTTTTTGCGGACGACGGTTATATGCTATTTCAGATCACAATAGGGTTGTAGGACAGTCATTTTCATTCCAATCTGTCCAAGGGTGAAGCAAGCCAACGCACTGCTATGACCACAAACAGTGACCAACCGGAAGCCAACGTCACACCCAAAGACGACCCTCCGAAAGGCAGGGAACGACCAAAGGCAGACAGATCAAAGACGGAGCACAATGCCACGCCAACTGGCGAGGTACGAACCGATACGATGGCGTTAGGTCAGTTACCTGCGTTGGCATGTCAGTTATCCGAAAAGACCGGGGAATTCCCCGTTGCAAAGGACTTGATGTGACACTAGAGGAGTCATTATTGTGCCGGATGACCTTGTGACGACCTGTTGAGATCGGCTCCTGTCCAAAGGCACAACAGGCAGTATCTGCCTCTGCGTCATTTCAGACTGGCGTTTGTAATGTAATTCGACATGAGTGTTCTGAATGGCTTTGGACAATCAGTCAGCCTAATGGACATTGCAGATCAGACTTGAATGTTGAGGAGAAGATGTCATTTGTTAATATACCCGTTTTAAGAAGAATGGGACAGAAACACACAGGGTATTATCAGCAGTAGCACATAAATGGAGCCCGGGTGGCAATGTGAGCCATGACACATGTCATCCAGCTTGTGTTGATTGGTCCGCTTCGAGGAATGGAAGCAGTGTTCAAATGACGAAAATGCATCGGCCGGGAATCGAACCCGGGCCGCCCGCGTGGCAGGCGAGCATTCTACCACTGAACCACCGATGCTAAGTGAAGGGGTTTAAACTTGATTACCGAAGGCCGGTGGGTCATAACTGAGAGGGAATATAAGCGGGAACGTAGCCACGTGCCTGTCCCACCCCCGCCTCCCCCCCCCCCCCCTTCCGTAGCACAATCCATGTAGTTGCGTTGTTTTGGTCTGAATGAAAATGAAGGAGCCGTCGCCAAGTAGCTATGTGTTTTGAATAGCTATAAACCCACCAGTGAGTATAATGGATATTGCAGTGAAGACTTCAATGTTGAAAAGACGTACCTTGTCAATATACGTTGTTTTACGTATTGAGTTCTACGGTTGAAAAGCATTTATATGCCCAAGATACACGAAATGTGACGAAAAATTACAGCTGTATTCAGCCTCCACCTAATCTAGTAAAAGTAATAAAACCTATTAAGCTCATTAAGCGCCGATGAAAAACAAAACGGAAATACACTAATCATGATCAGCAGTTTCAAACAAGTGAAACCGGTCGGCGATGCGAGGCATTAGACATGTTCGTCTGCTTGTTTTATGGTCCGTTTCGGGTGTTCAAATCGCGAAAATGCATCGGCCGGGAATCGAACTCGGGCCGACCGCGTAAATGGGTTTAAACCCGATTACCGGGGGTCGGTGCGTTATCGTAGTTTATTTTAGCATAATTAAGACCACGGCAAATTCCGCCTTAACGACATAGGCGGCTTAGGATTGGGTCGTTTACTCAAGGCTTTGTGCCTTCAATATATGATAGCGTCAATGACGATTGAAAGTTGTATACATATATAACTGATATATACGATACAATATATATATATATATATATATATATACATATATATATATAAACCAAGAAAACAAATAGATGTATATATATATATTGGTGAGTTGGATTTTGATTTTCTGTTGCCGCGCCTGACACGGCAGCTGGAGTTAGTTTCCTGTTCGGGCTGACGTATGATGCAGTCTCTCCAGTCGTGTGTGTGCGTGTGCGTGTGCGTGTGCGTGTGCGTGCGCGTGCGGTGTGCGGTGTGCGGTGTGTGTGTGTGTGTGTGTGCGTGTGCGTGTGCGTGTGCGTGTGTGTGTGTGTGTGTGTGTGTGTGTGTGTGTGTGTGTGTGTGTGTGTGTGTGTGTGTGTGTGTGTGTGTGTGTGTGTGTGTGTGTGTGTTCGGGGCCGCCACGGTTACGTAATGCGGCGCAGTTGCTTCATGGGACTGACGTGGTCGATAAAGAACACGTGCTGATAGCTTGTCGTGCACAGGGACTCTTGACTTAAACTCCTTTCAAGCACACCTTCGTCGACGTTGATGTCCAGCAAGATGATAAATCATAACCTCGGCGTTGGTTGATATGACATTTTTAATGGGAGCTTGTGTCGCACATGGTATCTGATCTTGCCCTGGCATCTCGACTTTTTTCTTCGATCATCATGTCTTACATTTGCCCGCCTTGACGTGCTACACGCTGTCAAATGGTCACATCGCTGTAAAATACAATTGAATTGCCAGAATGCAGCGCCGTGTCCACTAAGTCGTAAGCCACGTGAGGCATGACACATGTGTTCCGGCTTTATTGCCCGGTTTGTTTCCCTTTATTTATGTAAGAAAGTAAACCGTGAAGGCCAACCGTTGTGCTAAACCGTGCTGGCTCTTGTGAGTGCTAACGTGTGATGCCGCCTTCCCATGTGCACCTGAAGTCAGCACGCTACGGCTTCATCGGCGAGAATGCCCCTGACGGGATTGCAGTGTTGGGTATATATATAATCTAAAGCGACAATATGTCTAGCACGTGGGTGTTGGGGTTTTCACCTTGTGCATTTCACATCACGTTTGTCCGTGTGGACAACGATCAGACACCCGCTGTATCACATGCTGGGTGGCAAATTCACTGTGCACAATACGTATAACGGCTTTCGGTTTGTGAGAACCCACCTTGGGTCAAAGCTGCATCGGCCGGGAATCGAACCCAGGACGCCCGCGTGGCAGGCGAGCATTCTACCACTGAACCACCGATGCTAAGTGAACGGCTTTAAACCTGATAACCGCAGGTCGGTGAGTCATAATTGAGTTGATTGAGAAGTGGGCTTTTAAATCCTTTTCTCTCCACCAAGTCAAAGGAAATCTTCCATTGCTCTAAGCTGTGTGTTTATCCCCCTCCCATATCAACCGGGGCACAACCATGCAGCTACGACGTCATGGTCTGAATGAAACTAAAAGAGCCGTCGCCAACTAGTTACGTGTTCTGAATAGCTATTCGACTATCAGTCAGTCTAATAAGCATTGTAGAGAAGGCTTCAATGTGGGGAAGGTGTCGCTTTACAAGATACCTTTTTATGAAGAACGGAACAGAAATACACTATTATTATTATCAGCAGTACTAGACAAATGGAGCCGTGATGGCAATGCGAGCCATGACACATATCATCCTGCTCGTCTTGATTGGTCCGCTTCGGTCCGCGAAGCGGTGTTCAAATTGCGAAAATGCATCGGCCGGGAATCGAACCCGGGCCGCCCGCGTGGCAGGCGAGCATTCTACCACTGAACCACCGATGCCGAGTGAAGGGGTTTAAACCTGATTACCGGAGGTGGGTGGGTCATAATTGAGTTTATCGAGGAGAAGTCAGACTTTTAAGTCCCTTTCTCTCTGGTGAGACAAAGCTTATGTCCAATTGCTCTAAGCTGTGCGCTTGTCCCCTCCCGCCCTCTCTGTGGCACAGTCCATGTGGGTACGTTGTTTTGGTCTGAATGAAACTAAAAGAGCCGTCGCCAAGTACTTACGTCTTCTAAATAGCCATTCGACTACCAGTCAGTCCAATGAGTATTGCTGGTAACACATGAATATTGAGAAGAGGTTGTTTATTTGAACATAATTGAAGTGATTGAGGAAAAGTTATTCTTCTAAGTTGTTTCCTCTCAGGGCAGGCAAAACTAATGTTCAAATACTCTGCGGTGTGAAGTTGTCTCCTTCCCGCGCCCTCTCCGGCGCATCCCATGTAGGTGAGTTCTCATGGTCCGAATAAAGCTAAAAATTCGTTGCTAAGTAGTTCGGGTTCACAGTAGATACTAGACTACCATTTAAAATAATGGACACTGCAGGTCAGATATGAATACTGAAGAGATGGAGATGTACTTTGTAAAATATAGCTATTATGTGCCGGGAATTCTACGACTAAAGGGCACTTCACCACTTTTCGGGTTTTTGCGGCCTGTTGATGCGTTATTGAAGCGTGACCATTTGCAGGTTACTGTGTGGCGTTACTGCGTCGTGCTGTGTTGTCATTAAATCATTTATGACAATACGCAGGGCCACTGTCAAGTTCCATATCGTTCGAAACTCATGGGTTGCCTGGATCGACGCCAAATGATGTGCATTCTTAGGTCCCGCTACTCCTTTGCCCCATGACCGGGTAATGCAAACAATGGGAATATGCTTTTACATTGTTTTTTATCTTTAACGTAAAACTTATAATACTAGCCTTTTAAGACGACACAGAGCAAATGTATGCCCATGCGTGACCAGCAATAAAGTGCTGAGTCACCACAACATCACGCTGTCATTTTCGTTCTAAGCATCACGCTCGCTCGCTTGCCGACCACCTTTCTGCGGACCTCGGCTATATGCTATTTAAGATCACAATAGGGTTGTAGGACAGTCATTTTCATTCCAATCTGTCCAAGGGTGAAGCAAGCCAACGCACTGCTATGACCACAAACAGTAACCAACCGGAAGCCAACGTCACACCCAAAGACGACCCTCCGAAAGGCAAGGAACGGCCAAAGGCAGACAGATCAAAGACGGATCACAATGCCACGCCAACTGGTGAGTTACGAACCGATACGATGGCGTTAGGTCAGTTACCTGCCTTGGCATGTCAGTTATCCGAAAAGACCGGGGAATTCCCCGTTGCAAAGGACTTGATGTGACACTAGAGAAGTCATTCTTGTGTCGGATGACCTTGTGACGCCCTCTTGAGATCGGCTCCTGTCCAAAGGCACAACAGGCAGTATCTGCCTCTGCTTCATTTCAGACTGGCGTTTGTAATGTAATTCGACATGAGTGTTCTGAATGGCTTTAGACAATCAGTTGGCCTAATGGACATTGCAGATCAGACTTGAATGCTGAGGAGAAGATGTCATTTGCCAATATACCCGTTTTAAGAAGAATGGGACAGAAATACACTGGGTATTATCAGCAGTGGCAGATAAATGGAGTCCGGGTGGCAATGTGAGCCATGACGCACGGCATCCAGCTTGTGTTGATTGGTCCGCTTCGAGGGTTGGAAGCAGTGTTCAAATGGCGAAAATGCATCGGCCGGGAATCGAACCCGGGCCGCCCGCGTGGCAGGCGAGCATTCTACCACTGAACCACCGATGCTGAATGACTGGGATCAAACCTGATTACCGGAGGTCGTTGGGTCATAGTGGAATTGATTTAGCAGAAATGAGGCCTTTACCTCTTTTCTGCTGCGGATAAGGAAAGCCCATGCCCAGCTGCTCTAAGCGGTGAACTTTTTCCCATCCCGCGCCCTCCGTGGCCCAACTCGTTTAGGTGCGCTGTCATGGCCCAAAGAAACTAAAACGGCCGTCGCCAAACAGTTCCGGTTCTCAATAGGTACGGGACCACCATTTAAGCTAATGGACTTTGCGGACAAGACATGAATGCTGGAGAGATTGAGATTTATCTCATGGAAATATGTTTTGTTGTCTGTAGGCAAATGAGGTCGAGTGTTGAGGCCGTCTTCTATGAAGTCCGGTTCGTAGGTTGTAGTCCTGGTGACTGAGTTCAGTTGTTTGCAATACAGCATATGTAACGTAGTCCAAAAAAGGTGCGAGATAAAAAATGAAATAGCAACTGATAATCTGCATAGACATCATGTACACACGTACACACGCACGCACGCACGCACGCACGCACGCATACACACACGCCCACACGCGCGCACACGTGCACGATGCATGTTTATTTAATGTATATGTATATACGTATATATATATATATATGCGTATATATATATATATATATATATATATATATATATATATATATATATAACGTATATCCATATATTTATATAAGCTACAATTAACTTTGGAAACAGGGATGAAAACGCTATAATGTAACGATAAAAACGTTCTGAACAGTTTCCTTTCTTCTGGCCAGTTCATGTTCGATTGTATTCCTTCGTCACATGGAGCGTCAATGATCTTGCTGAATTAGAGCGGTTTGGATATGGACTTTTTCTTGCCGTACGTTACACGGCAGCTGGAGTTAGTTTCCTGTTTGGGCTGACGTGCGATGCAGTCTCTAGTCGTGAGTTTTCGGGCCGCCAAGGTTACGCAATGCGGCACAGTTGCTTTATGGGATTGCCGTGGTTGATATAAAACACATGCTGATAGCTTGCCGTGCACAGGGACACCTGACTTTAACACGGCGTGCCCTTAAGCCAACTTTTGTCGACGTTGATGTCCAGCGAGTTGTTTAATCATAACATCGGCGTTGGTTGATATGGAATGTTTGCTGGGAGCTCATGTCACGCATGGCGGCGTATCTTCCAGAGGGATCTCGACTTTTTCTCATTGACTATCATCGTGTCTCATACTTGCCGGCCTGGACGTGCTGCACGCTGTAAAATGGTAGCCTCGTTGTCTTTAAATGCGTCATTACCTGGCCAGGCTGCAGCGTACACAGTGCTACCTTCTGTTTTCTCAGTCTAAGTGAAGCCGCATTAATTCCCAAATGCATGGGGACTGCTGTTTGAACGCCAGAAATGCCAACCTATACCAAAAAGGCAGAATCGGGAAATCCGTCTCCTTATACCACGCATCAGTTAGCATCGGCGTATCAGACCTCAACACGTGATGGTGTTCTTTTCTGGTTGCACAACACGAGGCTCATTTTCCTAACCTGATTAGTGTCACCTAAAGTCCAATGCATCGGCCGGGAATCGAACCCGGGCCGCCCGCCTGACAGGCCAGCATTCTACCACTCAACCACCGATGATAAGTGAAGGGGATTAAAACTGATAACCGGAGGTCGATGGGTTGTTGTTTATTTAAACATAATTGACTTGGTTGAGAAGAAGCTTTCCTCCAAGTTGTATCTCTCGGGAAAGGCAAAGCTAACGTTCAAATACTCGAAGCTTTAAATTTGTCTCCCTCCCGCACCGTCTCTGGCACAACCCATGTAGGTACGATGGGGGTCTGAATGAAGCCAAAAAAGTCGTCGCCAAGGGTTTGGGTTCTCAACAGGTATTGGAATACCGTTAAAAATAAACATTGCAGGTGAGACATGAATGCTGAAGAGATGGAGGTGAACTTTACAAAATATAGTTATTATGTGCCGCGAATTCTACGATTGTATACGATTTTAGCAAGAGTAGCCCTACGATCAAGGTTCATAGCAAGTGACGAAGCAATGCCAGCCATATGCTGTAACCACCTTCATTAATCACACGTAAATGGTTGGCGACGGCTCCTTTAGTTTCATTCGGACCATGACAACGTATCTACATGGTTGTGCCTCCGTTGGGATGGGAGGGGACAAGCGCTCAGCTGAGAGCAATTGAAGATTTCCTTTGGCTTTGCGGAGAGAAAAGGACTTAAAGGTCTTACTTCTCCTCAATCAAGTCAATTATGACTCACCGGCCTCCGGTAACCAGGTTTAAACCCACTAACTAAGCATCGGTGGTTCAGTGGTAGAATGCTCGCCTGCCACGCGGGCGGCCCGGGTTCGATTCCCGGCCGATGCATTTTCGCGATTTGAACGCTGCTCCTTGCACTCAAAAGCAGACCAATAAACACAAGCTGGATGCCATGCGTCGTGGATCACATTGCCACCCGGGCTCCATTTGTCTGCGACTGCTGATAATACCCAGTGTATTTCTGTTGTGTTCTTCATCATCACTTATCAGTCCGATAGGTTTTAATAGTTCAACTGGGTAGGTGGAGGATTAATATAGCCGCAATTTTGTGTCACCTTCCATGAATCTGGGACATGTCACTACTTTTTAAACGCATAACTCCTGATACATAAAAAACTTATCTTGACCAGCAACATCGTCTCAACATTCAAGGCTTATCTGCAATGTTCAGTAGACTAACTGATAGTGGAATAGCTACTCAGAACACGTAACTACTTGGCGACGGCTCCTTTTAGTTTCATTCAGATCATGCCAACGTACCTACATGGGTTGTGCCTCGGTTGGGGTGGGAGGGGACAAGCGCACAGCTTAGAGCAATTGAAAACTTGCTCTGGCTTTCCGAAGAGAAAAGTACTTTAAAGCCTCACTTCACCTCACTCCTCAATCAACTCAATTATGACCCACCGACCTCCGGTTATCAGGTTTAAACCCCTTCACTTAGCATCGGTGGTTCAGTGGTAGAATGCTCGCCTGCCACGCGGGCGGCCCGGGTTCGATTCCCGGCCGATGCAGTTTTGATTCAAGATAATCGAATGTCGTGTCACGCATTGCGTGCCGCGCATTGTGAAACTGCCGCCCAGCATGGGGCAAAGCGACTGCCTGACCAACGTCCACACCGACAAATGTGATATGAAAATGCACGAGGTGGAAAAACCGCGGGCTGATCTCAGGCGCACATGGGAAGACCGCACCACACGTTAGTACTCACAAGAAAGTAGCCTTCACGGGTTACCTTCTTGGCCACCGCATGGGTTGCGGGCTAGGAAACGACCGTCCAAAAACAAGTCTCCACGCACGGCAGTTTGAGTATCCATACCAGAGACGCAACTGCCCAAAAAATATCAGCCCAGCCATGTTGTTGACATCACAGGTGTTGCAAAAATAATGTTATGTATTAGATGCAAATCAAATGTCGTTTCATGCCCAATGTAAAGCATCGGTATAAAATTGGGGTGGGGGAATAAAATGCATCTTACAATAAGTGAACACTTGCAGGCTTGTGGTGGATCAGCATTCAAACATAGCGGGCTTTGACTGGCTGGATCACAAGCTAGGCGGGGCGGGCTGGACCACTAGCTAGGCGGGGCGGGCTGGATCACTAGCTAGGCGGGGCAGACTGGATCACTAGCTAGGCGGGGCGGGCTGGACCACTAGCTAGGCGGGGCGGGCTGGATCACTAGCTAGGCGGGGCGGGCTCGGCTTGAGGCTAACTTTTTGTTTTGCTTTTTTTTGACGGTTGCGTCTCTAGCACGGATGCTCAGGATGCCGTGCATGAAGAGTTGCTTTCGGATGGTCCGTTCAGAGCCCCAAACGGTACCCAGGGATGGTGTCTTGCGTATGCAGGCTCAGGGTGTCGTGCATGGAGTTTTTTTCGGACGGTTCACAACCCGCGCCCTGCGCGGTGGCCAAGAAAGTAACTGTTAATAACCCCGTGCGGTGGCCAAGAACGCAACCATGGAGGCTACTTTCTTGTGATTGCTAACGTGTGATGCAGCCTCGCCATGTGCGCCCGAACTCCTGACTCTGACAGGATTGCAGTGCTGGGTATATAATCTAAACCGATCATCTGTCTAGTACAGGGGTGTTGGGTTTTTCTGCATCGTGCATTTTATGCACGATGCAGAAAAACCCAAACGCGTGTACCCACAAGTGCGCGCGTGAGTGCACACGTGTGTGTGTGTGTGTGTGTGTGTGTGTGTGTGTGTGTGTGTGTGTGTGTGTGTGTGTGTGTGTGTGTGTGTGTGTGTGTGTGTGTGTGTGTGTGTGTGTGTGTGTGTGTGTGCGCGTGTGTGTGTGCGTGCGTGCGTGCGTGCGTGCGTGCGTGTGCGTGTGCGTGTGCGTGTGCGTGTGCCTGTGCCTGTGCGAGTGCGTGTGCGCGTGTGTGCGGGTGTGCGTGTGCGCGTGTGCGAACTATTTGACGACGGCTCCTTTACTTTCATTCAGACTGACAACACACCGTAATGTGCTGTGCCACGGAGGGCGCAGGAGCGGGACAAGTTCACAGCTCACAGCAGCTGGACATGAGCTTTGCTTATCCGGAGCAGAAACGACTTAAAGGCTTCGCCTCTTCTCAGTCAATTCAATAATGACCCAACGATCTCCGGCAATCAGGTCTGAGCACAAGCACTCAGCATCGGTAGTTCAGATAGCTATTCAGAACGCGTAACTACTTGGCGACGGCTCCTTTAGTTTCATTCAGACCATGGCCACGTACCCACATGGGCTGCGCTACGGAGGGGCAGGAGGGACGAGCGCACTGCTCAGTGCAACTGGAGATCAGCTTTGGCTATCCGGAGAGAAAAGGACTTAAAAGCCCCACTTCTCCTCAATCAACTCAATTATGACCCACCGACCTCCGGTAATCAACTTTAAACCCCTTCACTGAGCATCGGTGGTTCAGTGGTAGAATGCTCGCCTGCCACGCGGGCGACCCGGGTTCGATTCCCGGCCGATGCATTTTCACAATTTGAACACAGCTCCTTACACTCAAAAGCGGACCAATTGACACAAGTAGGATGACATACGTCATGGATCACAAGCCCAACCGGTATTCAATTATCTGCGACTGCTGAAAATATCTAGTGGACTTTTTGTTCAGCTCTTCATCATGATTTCACCAGTTCGATATGTTTTAGTAGTTTCAACTGGTAAGGTGGGGGATGAATCGCATCACCGCGTCACCGTAGCACTTGCTTACATAACGCGTTTGCAAAATACTTTGCAGTCATCCTATCACGAATCAAATCCATTTACATTGCCACGTAGCCAACAACTTTATCCCCATTCTCCTGGTTTTCTATCCGAAAAATGAGGCAAATACTACTTACCTAACCACTAATACTCCTTTAGCTCCTTAAGCTCCTTTAGTTTCATCCAGACCATGACAATGCGCCTAAATAGCTAACACCACGGAGGGGGCGTGATTAGGAAAAGTTCACAGCTTAGAGGAGCTGAACATGAGCTTTGCTTCTCCAGAGCAGAAACGACTTAAAAGTCTCGCTTCTCCTCAATCAATTCAGTAATGACCCGTCGACCTCCGGTAATCAGGTTTAAACGTACTCACTGGGCATCGGTGGTTCAGTGGTAGGATGCTCGCCTGCCACGCGGGCGGCCCGGGTTCGATCCCGTCCCATGCACTTTCCACTTCCGTGTCTTAAGCATTAAGCTGCACGCCAAAGAAGGCCGCAGAACACAATCAGAGCATAAGAAACGTTGCTCAAGGAGATATTAACAGACGTTTTACATCTGGTGTAACACGAATCGCTAAGGCACCGTCACGAGACTGCATCGCCGTTCGTTACGCACAAGACCCTAGCCTCCAATCACGCACCACTTACTAGGAGATAAGCCGACAGCATCTGGAGACTGCACCCCGGGCGGGCTCACACAAAACATTAACACGACGCTTCATGAAGTGCTTCCTTGCCACAGCACGTCCTCTATTTCAACACGGCGGGGGGGCGGAGGAGGCTCCGTAGTGAGTGGTAACTGTGCGTGCCTGTCGAAATTCTGTTTCCAAAACTCAGTAATTTCAGTAAATATGTTAATACACATGTCATGGCACGCACCATAAGACCGAACGTCGTGCCCACACGGTCTCGCCCGAAGGGCGTAGAAGATGCGCGGGGTAAAATTGCACATATCGCGGTCGGTAGGACTCGAACCTACGCTCCCAGAGGGAATCTGATTTCGAGTCAGACGCCTTAACCACTCGGCCACGACCGCTTCTGGTCCTGTAAGACCATAAATAAATTTTAGAACAGGCCATGTAAATGCATAGCAAGTCCACAACATGGGAAGGGGGTGAAGGGGACGGCATGCGAAAGGCTGATTGCTCCTGTTGCGTTGTATTGTATTGTACACTTGCTGATCCAAATTTATGGGCATTCTCGAGCTCTAGCCAACATCATAAAAAAGGATCGCGGGACAAAAATACTTAAAAAAACACACCAACATAAGTATGCCCGGTACGTGGAAACACCTATATCTATATTTTGGGTCGACGCATAACAATCATACAAAATCTGGCCAAGATGCTTCCTTTTAAAGGCCTGCAGTGGGCAACATTTAGTCTCATCTGGTAATGAATTAAATGTAGCTGCAAAACCACATCTGAATCGCCGCCTGCTCCACTCCGTGCGGATTCGGGACAAACCAGGTGTTATACTGCGTGTTACGTTCTCTCTCCTGGCTCTGTATCGTCGATTGTTTGGCTATGGCTCTGGGCTACCCAGTTGTTCAAAGTTCTAGGCCAGCATATCGGGCTGCACGTTGGCGGGGAGGGCTAGACCGCGGGTTGTTATTTTCGTTTTGGAATGTTGCGTCTCTATTAAGGATGCTCAGGATGCCGTGCATGGAGAGCTGTTTTCGGACGGTCGTATTAGAACCCCAAAACGGTAACCAGGGATGGTGTTTTGTGCATGCAGGCTCTGGGTGCCGTGCATGAAGAGTTGTTTTCGGACGGTCAGTAAGAACCCCAAACGGAAACCAGGGATGATGTCTTGTGCATGCAGGGTCAGAGTCCCGTGCATGGAGAACTGT